>NW_026972841.1:0-70972 GCF_036711695.1 Zophobas morio
TATAGAATTTGAACTATATTTCAACGTTTTTTGATGGTTCTGAGCCACCAAACACACTTAAAACATGCAGAATCGACTCAGAATAGGAAAAGGAGACGTTTAGGTCAATTTTATGCATTCTGGCGTTCGTAGATACAAGAAAACTGTTAAAATTCTTCAGAAACGTCACTTTTGAAGTGTTTTCTTGTACTTTTAAGCCAATCAGATACCCTACGGGCTCGGAAAGTGCAACGAAACCATCAAATTTTAGCTAGAAACTGTATTTTTGTCGATTTTTATTGAATTTGAATTATATTTCAAAGTTTTTTGATGGTTCTGAGCCACCAAACACACTTAAAGCATGCAGAATCGACTCAGAATAGGAAAAGGAGACGTTTAGGTCAATTTTATGCATTCTGGCGTTCGTAGATACAAGAAAACTGTTAAAATTCTTCAGAAACGTCACTTTTGAAGTGTTTTCTTGTACTTTTAAGCCAATCAGATACCCTACGGGCTCGGAAAGTGCAACGAAACCATCAAATTTTAGCTAGAAACTGTATTTTTGTCGATTTTTATTGAATTTGAACTATATTTCAACGTTTTTTGATGGTTCTGAGCCACCAAACACACTTAAAGCATGCAGAATCGACTCAGAATAGGAAAAGGAGACGTTTAGGTCAATTTTATGCATTCTGGCGTTCGTAGATACAAGAAAACTGTTAAAATTCTTCAGAAACGTCACTTTTGAAGTGTTTTCTTGTACTTTTAAGCCAATCAGATACCCTACGGGCTCGGAAAGTGCAACGAAACCATCAAATTTTAGCTAGAAACTGTATTTTTGTCGATTTTTATTGAATTTGAACTATATTTCAACGTTTTTTGATGGTTCTGAGCCACCAAACACACTTAAAGCATGAAGAATCGACTCAGAATAGGAAAAGGAGAAGTTTAGGTCAATTTTATGCATTCTGGCGTTCGTAGATGCAAGAAAACTGTTAAAATTCTTCAGAAACGTCACTTTTGAAGTGTTTTCTTGTACTTTTAAGCCAATCAGATACCCTACGGGCTCGGAAAGTGCAAGGAAACCATCAAATTTTAGCTAGAAACTGTATTTTTGTCGATTTTTATTGAATTTGAACTATATTTCAACGTTTTTTGATGGTTCTGAGCCACCAAACACACTTAAAGCATGCAGAATCGACTCAGAATAGGAAAAGGAGACGTTTAGGTCAATTTTATGCATTCTGGCGTTCGTAGATACAAGAAAACTGTTAAAATTCTTCAGAAACGTCACTTTTGAAGTGTTTTCTTGTACTTTTAAGCCAATCAGATACCCTACGGGCTCGGAAAGTGCAACGAAACCATCAAATTTTAGCTAGAAACTGTATTTTTGTCGATTTTTATTGAATTTGAACTATATTTCAACGTTTTTTGATGGTTCTGAGCCACCAAACACACTTAAAGCATGCAGAATCGACTCAGAATAGGAAAAGGAGACGTTTAGGTCAATTTTATGCATTCTGGCGTTCGTAGATACAAGAAAACTGTTAAAATTCTTCAGAAACGTCACTTTTGAAGTGTTTTCTTGTACTTTTAAGCCAATCAGATACCGTACGGGCTCGGAAAGTGCAACGAAACCATCAAATTTTAGCTAGAAACTGTATTTTTGCCGATTTTTATTGAATTTGAACTATATTTCAACGTTTTTTGATGGTTCTGAGCCTCCAAACACACTTAAAGCATGCAGAATCGACTCAGAATAGGAAAAGGAGACGTTTAGGTCAATTTTATGCATTCTGGCGTTTGTAGATACAAGAAAACTGTTAAAATTCTTCAGAAACGTCACTTTTGAAGTGTTTTCTTGTACTTTTAAGCCAATCAGATACCCTACGGGCTCGGAAAGTGCAACGAAACCATCAAATTTTAGCTAGAAACTGTATTTTTGTCGATTTTTATTGAATTTGAACTATATTTCAACGTTTTTTGATGGTTCTGAGCCACCAAACACACTTAAAGCATGCAGAATCGACTCAGAATAGGAAAAGGAGACGTTTAGGTCAATTTTATGCATTCTGGCGTTCGTAGATACAAGAAAACTGTTAAAATTCTTCAGAAACGTCACTTTTGAAGTGTTTTCTTGTACTTTTAAGCCAATCAGATACCCTACGGGCTCGGAAAGTGCAACGAAACCATCAAATTTTAGCTAGAAACTGTATTTTTGTTGATTTTTATTGAATTTGAACTATATTTCAACGTTTTTTGATGGTTCTGAGCCACCAAACACACTTAAAGCATGCAGAATCGACTCAGAATAGGAAAAGGAGACGTTTAGGTCAATTTTATGCATTCTGGCGTTCGTAGATACAAGAAAACTGTTAAAATTCTTCAGAAACGTCACTTTTGATGTGTTTTCTTGTACTTTTAAGCCAATCAGATACCCTACGGACTCGGAAAGTGCAACGAAACCATCAAATTTTAGCTAGAAACTGTATTTTTGTCGATTTTTATTGAATTTGAACTATATTTCAACGTTTTTTGATGGTTCTGAGCCACCAAACACACTTAAAGCATGCAGAATCGACTCAGAATAGGAAAAGGAGACGTTTAGGTCAATTTTATGCATTCTGGCGTTCGTAGATACAAGAAAACTGTTAAAATTCTTCAGAAACGTCACTTTTGAAGTGTTTTCTTGTACTTTTAAGCCAATCAGATACCCTACGGGCTCGGAAAGTGCAACGAAACCATCAAATTTTAGCTAGAAACTGTATTTTTGTCGATTTTTATTGAATTTGAACTATATTTCAACGTTTTTTGATGGTTCTGAGCCACCAAACACACTTAAAGCATGCAGAATCGACTCAGAATAGGAAAAGGAGACGTTTAGGTCAATTTTATGCATTCTGGCGTTCGTAGATACAAGAAAACTGTTAAAATTCTTCAGAAACGTCACTTTTGAAGTGTTTTCTTGTACTTTTAAGCCAATCAGATACCCTACGGGCTCGGAAAGTGCAACGAAACCATCAAATTTTAGCTAGAAACTGTATTTTTGTCGATTTTTATTGAATTTGAACTATATTTCAACGTTTTTTGATGGTTCTGAGCCACCAAACACACTTAAAGCATGCAGAATCGACTCAGAATAGGAAAAGGAGACGTTTAGGTCAATTTTATGCATTCTGGCGTTCGTAGATACAAGAAAACTGTTAAAATTCTTCAGAAACGTCACTTTTGAAATGTTTTCTTGTACTTTTAAGCCAATCAGATACCCTACGGGCTCGGAAAGTGCAACGAAACCATCAAATTTTAGCTAGAAACTGTATTTTTGTCGATTTTTATTGAATTTGAACTATATTTCAACGTTTTTTGATGGTTCTGAGCCACCAAACACACTTAAAGCATGCAGAATCGACTCAGAATAGGAAAAGGAGACGTTTAGGTCAATTTTATGCATTCTGGCGTTCGTAGATACAAGAAAACTGTTAAAATTCTTCAGAAACGTCACTTTTGAAGTGTTTTCTTGTACTTTTAAGCCAATCAGATACCCTACGGTCTCGGAAAGTGCAACGAAACCATCAAATTTTAGCTACAAACTGTATTTTTGTCGATTTTTATTGAATTTGAACTATATTTCAACGTTTTTTGATGGTTCTGAGCCACCAAACACACTTAAAGCATGCAGAATCGACTCAGAATAGGAAAAGGAGACGTTTAGGTCAATTTTATGCATTCTGGCGTTCGTAGATACAAGAAAACTGTTAAAATTCTTCAGAAACGTCACTTTTGAAGTGTTTTCTTGTACTTTTAAGCCAATCAGATACCCTACGGGCTCGGAAAGTGCAACGAGACCATCAAATTTTAGCTAGAAACTGTATTTTTGTCGATTTTTATTGAATTTGAACTATATTTCAACGTTTTTTGATGGTTCTGAGCCACCAAACACACTTAAAGCATGCAGAATCGACTCAGAATAGGAAAAGGAGACGTTTAGGTCAATTTTATGCATTCTGGCGTTCGTAGATACAAGAAAACTGTTAAAATTCTTCAGAAACGTCACTTTTGAAGTGTTTTCTTGTACTTTTAAGCCAATCAGATACCCTACGGGCTCGGAAAGTGCAACGAAACCATCAAATTTTAGCTAGAAACTGTATTTTTGTCGATTTTTATTGAATTTGAACTATATTTCAACGTTTTTTGATGGTTCTGAGCCACCAAACACACTTAAAGCATGCAGAATCGACTCAGAATAGGAAAAGGAGACGTTTAGGTCAATTTTATGCATTCTGGCGTTCGTAGATACAAGAAAACTGTTAAAATTCTTCAGAAACGTCACTTTTGAAGTGTTTTCTTGTACTTTTAAGCCAATCAGATACCCTACGGGCTCGGAAAGTGCAACGAAACCATCAAATTTTAGCTAGAAACTGTATTTTTGTCGATTTTTATTGAATTTGAACTATATTTCAAAGTTTTTTGATGGTTCTGAGCCACCAAACACACTTAAAGCATGCAGAATCGACTCAGAATAGGAAAAGGAGACGTTTAGGTCAATTTTATGCATTCTGGCGTTCGTAGATACAAGAAAACTGTTAAAATTCTTCAGAAACGTCACTTTTGAAGTGTTTTCTTGTACTTTTAAGCCAATCAGATACCCAACGGGCTCGGAAAGTGCAACGAAATCATGAAATTTTAGCTAGAAACTGTATTTTTGTCGATTTTTATTGAATTTGAACTATATTTCAACGTTTTTTGATGGTTCTGAGCCACCAAACACACTTAAAGCATGCAGGATCGACTCAGAATAGGAAAAGGAGACGTTTAGGTCAATTTTATGCATTCTGGCGTTCGTAGATACAAGAAAACTGTTAAAATTCTTCAGAAACGTCACTTTTGAAGTGTTTTCTTGTACTTTTAAGCCAATCAGATACCCAACGGGCTCGGAAAGTGCAACGAAACCATCAAATTTTAGCTAGAAACTGTATTTTTGTCGATTTTTATTGAATTTGAACTATATTTCAACGTTTTTTGATGGTTCTGAGCCACCAAACACACTTAAAGCATGCAGAATCGACTCAGAATAGGAAAAGGAGACGTTTAGGTCAATTTTATGCATTCTGGCGTTCGTAGATACAAGAAAACTGTTAAAATTCTTCAGAAACGTCACTTTTGAAGTGTTTTCTTGTACTTTTAAGCCAATCAGATACCCAACGGGCTCGGAAAGTGCAACGAAACCATCAAATTTTAGCTAGAAACTGTATTTTTGTCGATTTTTATTGAATTTGAACTATATTTCAAGGTTTTTTGATGGTTCTGAGCCACCAAACACACTTAAAGCATGCAGAATCGACTCAGAATAGGAAAAGGAGACGTTTAGGTCAATTTTATGCATTCTGGCGTTCGTAGATACAAGAAAACTGTTAAAATTCTTCAGAAACGTCACTTTTGAAGTGTTTTCTTGTACTTTTAAGCCAATCAGATACCCTACGGGCTCGGAAAGTGCAACGAAACCATCAAATTTTAGCTAGAAACTGTATTTTTGTCGATTTTTATTGAATTTGAACTATATTTCAACGTTTTTTGATGGTTCTGAGCCACCAAACACACTTAAAGCATGCAGAATCGACTCAGAATAGGAAAAGGAGACGTTTAGGTCAATTTTATGCATTCTGGCGTTCGTAGATACAAGAAAACTGTTAAAATTCTTCAGAAACGTCACTTTTGAAGTGTTTTCTTGTACTTTTAAGCCAATCAGATACCCTACGGGCTCGGAAAGTGCAACGAAACCATCAAATTTTAGCTAGAAACTGTATTTTTGTCGATTTTTATTGAATTTGAACTATATTTCAAAGTTTTTTGATGGTTCTGAGCCACCAAACACACTTAAAGCATGCAGAATCGACTCAGAATAGGAAAAGGAGACGTTTAGGTCAATTTTATGCATTCTGGCGTTCGTAGATACAAGAAAACTGTTAAAATTCTTCAGAAACGTCACTTTTGAAGTGTTTTCTTGTACTTTTAAGCCAATCAGATACCCTACGGGCTCGGAAAGTGCAACGAAACCATCAAATTTTAGCTAGAAACTGTATTTTTGTCGATTTTTATTGAATTTGAACTATATTTCAACGTTTTTTGATGGTTCTGAGCCACCAAACACACTTAAAGCATGCAGAATCGACTCAGAATAGCAAAAGGAGACGTTTAGGTCAATTTTATGCATTCTGGCGTTCGTAGATACAAGAAAACTGTTAAAATTCTTCAGAAACGTCACTTTTGAAGTGTTTTCTTGTACTTTTAAGCCAATCAGATACCCTACGGGCTCGGAGAGTGCAACGAAACCATCAAATTTTAGCTAGAAACTGTATTTTTGTCGATTTTTATTGAATTTGAACTATATTTCAACGTTTTTTGATGGTTCTGAGCCACCAAACACACTTAAAGCATGCAGAATCGACTCAGAATAGGAAAAGGAGACGTTTAGGTCAATTTTATGCATACTGGCGTTCGTAGATACAAGAAAACTGTTAAAATTCTTCAGAAACGTCACTTTTGAAGTGTTTTCTTGTACTTTTAAGCCAATCAGATACCCTACGGGCTCGGAAAGTGCAACGAAACCATCAAATTTTAGCTAGAAACTGTATTTTTGTCGATTTTTATTGAATTTGAACTATATTTCAACGTTTTTTGATGGTTCTGAGCCACCAAACACACTTAAAGCATGCAGAATCGACTCAGAATAGGAAAAGGAGACGTTTAGGTCAATTTTATGCATACTAGCGTTCGTAGATACAAGAAAACTGTTAAAATTCTTCAGAAACGTCACTTTTGAAGTGTTTTCTTGTACTTTTAAGCCAATCAGATACCCTACGGGCTCGGAAAGTGCAACGAAACCATCAAATTTTAGCTAGAAACTGTATTTTTGTCGATTTTTATTGAATTTGAACTATATTTCAACGTTTTTTGATGGTTCTGAGCCACCAAACACACTTAAAGCATGCAGAATCGACTCAGAATAGGAAAAGGAGACGTTTAGGTCAATTTTATGCATTCTGGCGTTCATAGATACAAGAAAACTGTTAAAATTCTTCAGAAACGTCACTTTTGAAGTGTTTTCTTGTACTTTTAAGCCAATCAGATACCCTACGGGCTCGGAAAGTGCAACGAAACCATCAAATTTTAGCTAGAACCTGTATTTTTGTCGATTTTTATTGAATTTGAACTATATTTCAACGTTTTTTGATGGTTCTGAGCCACCAAACACACTTAAAGCATGCAGAATCGACTCAGAATAGGAAAAGGAGACGTTTAGGTCAATTTTATGCATTCTGGCGTTCGTAGAAACAAGAAAACTGTTAAAATTCTTCAGAAGCGTCACTTTTGAAGTGTTTTCTTGTACTTTTAAGCCAATCAGATACCCTACGGGCTCGGAAAGTGCAACGAAACCATCAAATTTTAGCTAGAAACTGTATTTTTGTCGATTTTTATTGAATTTGAACTATATTTCAAAGTTTTTTGATGGTTCTGAGCCACCAAACACACTTAAAGCATGCAGAATTGACTCAGAATAGGAAAAGGAGACGTTTAGGTCAATTTTATGCATTCTGGCGTTCGTAGATACAAGAAAACTGTTAAAATTCTTCAGAAACGTCACTTTTGAAGTGTTTTCTTGTACTTTTAAGCCAATCAGATACCCTACGGGCTCGGAAAGTGCAACGAAACCATCAAATTTTAGCTAGAACCTGTATTTTTGTCGATTTTTATTGAATTTGAACTATATTTCAACGTTTTTTGATGGTTCTGAGCCACCAAACACACTTAAAGCATGCAGAATCGACTCAGAATAGGAAAAGGAGACGTTTAGGTCAATTTTATGCATTCTGGCGTTCGTAGATACAAGAAAACTGTTAAAATTCTTCAGAAACGTCACTTTTGAAGTGTTTTCTTGTACTTTTAAGCCAATCAGATACCCTACGGGCTCGGAAAGTGCAACGAAACCATCAAATTTTAGCTGGAAACTGTATTTTTGTCGATTTTTATTGAATTTGAACTATATTTCAAAGTTTTTTGATGGTTCTGAGCCACCAAACACACTTAAAGCATGCAGAATTGACTCAGAATAGGAAAAGGAGACGTTTAGGTCAATTTTATGCATTCTGGCGTTCGTAGATACAAGAAAACTGTTAAAATTCTTCAGAAACGTCACTTTTGAAGTGTTTTCTTGTACTTTTAAGCCAATCAGATACCCTACGGGTTCGGAAAGTGCAACGAAACCATCAAATTTTAGCTAGAAACTGTATTTTTGTCGATTTTTATTGAATTTGAACTATATTTCAACGTTTTTTGATGGTTCTGAGCCACCAAACACACTTAAAGCATGCAGAATCGACTCAGAATAGCAAAAGGAGACGTTTAGGTCAATTTTATGCATTCTGGCGTTCGCAGATACAAGAAAACTGTTAAAATTCTTCAGAAACGTCACTTTTGAAGTGTTTTCTTGTACTTTTAAGCCAATCAGATACCCTACGGGCTCGGAAAGTGCAACGAAACCATCAAATTTTAGCTAGAAACTGTATTTTTGTCGATTTTTATTGAATTTGAACTATATTTCAACGTTTTTTGATGGTTCTGAGCCACCAAACACACTTAAAGCATGCAGAATCGACTCAGAATAGGAAAAGGAGACGTTTAGGTCAATTTTATGCATTCTGGCGTTCGTAGATACAAGAAAACTGTTAAAATTCTTCAGAACCGTCACTTTTGAAGTGTTTTCTTGTACTTTTAAGCCAATCAGATACCCTACGGGCTCGGAAAGTGCAACGAAACCATCAAATTTTAGCTAGAAACTGTATTTTTGTCGATTTTTATTGAATTTGAACTATATTTCAAAGTTTTTTGATGGTTCTGAGCCACCAAACACACTTAAAGCATGCAGAATCGACTCAGAATAGGAAAAGGAGACGTTTAGGTCAATTTTATGCATTCTGGCGTTCGTAGATACAAGAAAACTGTTAAAATTCTTCAGAAACGTCACTCTTGAAGTGTTTTCTTGTACTTTTAAGCCAATCAGAGACCCTACGGGCTCGGAAAGTGCAACGAAACCATCAAATTTTAGCTAGAAACTGTATTTTTGTCGATTTTTATTGAATTTGAACTATATTTCAACGTTTTTTGATGGTTCTGAGCCACCAAACACACTTAAAGCATGCAGAATCGACTCAGAATAGGAAAAGGAGACGTTTAGGTCAATTTTATGCATTCTGGCGTTCGTAGATACAAGAAAACTGTTAAAATTCTTCAGAAACGTCACTTTTGAAGTGTTTTCTTGTACTTTTAGGCCAATCAGATACCCTACGGGCTCGGAAAGTGCAACGAAACCATTAAATTTTAGCTAGAAACTGTATCTTTGTCGATTTTTATTGAATTTGAACTATATTTCAACGTTTTTTGATGGTTCTGAGCCACCAAACACACTTAAAGCATGCAGAATCGACTCAGAATAGGAAAAGGAGACGTTTAGGTCAATTTTATGCATTCTGGCGTTCGTAGATACAAGAAAACTGTTAAAATTCTTCAGAAACGTCACTTTTGAAGTGTTTTCTTGTACTTTTAAGCCAATCAGATACCCTACGGGCTCGGAAAGTGCAACGAAACCATCAAATTTTAGCTAGAAACTGTATTTTTGTCGATTTTTATTGAATTTGAACTATATTTCAACGTTTTTTGATGGTTCTGAGCCACCAAACACACTTAAAGCATGCAGAATCGACTCAGAATAGGAAAAGGAGACGTTTAGGTCAATTTTATGCATTCTGGCGTTCGTAGATACAAGAAAACTGTTAAAATTCTTCAGAAACGTCACTTTTGAAGTGTTTTCTTGTACTTTTAAGCCAATCAGATACCCTACGGGCTCGGAAAGTGCAACGAAACCATCAAATTTTAGCTAGAAACTGTATTTTTGTCGATTTTTATTGAATTTGAACTATATTTCAATGTTTTTTGATGGTTCTGAGCCACCAAACACACTTAAAGCATGCAGAATCGACTCAGAATAGGAAAAGGAGACGTTTAGGTCAATTTTATGCATTCTGGCGTTCGTAAATACAAGAAAACTGTTAAAATTCTTCAGAAACGTCACTTTTGAAGTGTTTTCTTGTACTTTTAAGCCAATCAGATACCCTACGGGCTCGGAAAGTGCAACGAAACCATCAAATTTTAGCTAGAAACTGTATTTTTGTCGATTTTTATTGAATTTGAACTATATTTCAACGTTTTTTGATGGTTCTGAGCCACCAAACACACTTAAAGCATGCAGAATCGACTCAGAATAGGAAAAGGAGACGTTTAGGTCAATTTTATGCATTCTGGCGTTCGTAGATACAAGAAAACTGTTAAAATTCTTCAGAAACGTCACTTTTGAAGTGTTTTCTTGTACTTTTAAGCCAATCAGATACCCTACGGGCTCGGAAAGTGCAACGAAACCATCAAATTTTAGCTAGAAACTGTATTTTTGTCGATTTTTATTGAATTTGAACTATATTTCAACGTTTTTTGATGGTTCTGAGCCACCAAACACACTTAAAGCATGCAGAATCGACTCAGAATAGGAAAAGGAGACGTTTAGGTCAATTTTATGCATTCTGGCGTTCGTAGATACAAGAAAACTGTTAAAATTCTTCAGAAACGTCACTTTTGAAGTGTTTTCTTGTACTTTTAAGCCAATCAGATACCCTACGGGCTCGGAAAGTGCAACGAAACCATCAAATTTTAGCTAGAAACTGTATTTTTGTCGATTTTTATTGAATTTGAACTATATTTCAAAGTTTTTTGATGGTTCTGAGCCACCAAACACACTTAAAGCATGCAGAATCGACTCAGAATAGGAAAAGGAGACGTTTAGGTCAATTTTGTGCATTCTGGCGTTCGTAGATACAAGAAAACTGTTAAAATTCTTCAGAAACGTCACTTTTGAAGTGTTTTCTTGTACTTTTAAGCCAATCAGATACCCTACGTGCTCGGAAAGTGCAACGAAACCATCAAATTTTAGCTAGAAACTGTATTTTTGTCGATTTTTATTGAATTTGAACTATATTTCAACGTTTTTTGATGGTTCTGAGCCACCAAACACACTTAAAGCATGCAGAATCGACTCAGAATAGGAAAAGGAGACGTTTAGGTCAATTTTATGCATTCTGGCGTTCGTAGATACAAGAAAACTGTTAAAATTCTTCAGAAACGTCACTTTTGAAGTGTTTTCTTGTACTTTTAAGCCAATCAGATACCCTACGGGCTCGGAAAGTGCAACGAAACCATCAAATTTTAGCTAGAAACTGTATTTTTGTCGATTTTTATTGAATTTGAACTATATTTCAACGTTTTTTGATGGTTCTGAGCCACCAAACACACTTAAAGCATGCAGAATCGACTCAGAATAGAAAAAGGAGACGTTTAGGTCAATTTTATGCATTCTGGCGTTCGTAGATACAAGAAAACTGTTAAAATTCTTCAGAAACGTCACTTTTGAAGTGTTTTCTTGTACTTTTAAGCCAATCAGATACCCTACGGGCTCGGAAAGTGCAACGAAACCATCAAATTTTAGCTAGAAACTGTATTTTTGTCGATTTTTATTGAATTTGAACTATATTTCAACGTTTTTTGATGGTTCTGAGCCACCAAACACACTTAAAGCATGCAGAATCGACTCAGAATAGGAAAAGGAGACGTTTAGGTCAATTTTATGCATTCTGGCGTTCGTAGATACAAGAAAACTGTTAAAATTCTTCAGAAACGTCACTTTTGAAGTGTTTTCTTGTACTTTTAAGCCAATCAGATACCCTAAGGGCTCGGAAAGTGCAACGAAACCATCAAATTTTAGCTAGAAACTGTATTTTTGTCGATTTTTATTGAATTTGAACTATATTTCAACGTTTTTTGATGGTTCTGAGCCACCAAACACACTTAAAGCATGCAGAATCGACTCAGAATAGGAAAAGGAGACGTTTAGGTCAATTTTATGCATTCTGGCGTTCGTAGATACAAGAAAACTGTTAAAATTCTTCAGAAACGTCACTTTTGAAGTGTTTTCTTGTACTTTTAGGCCAATCAGATACCCTACGGGCTCGGAAAGTGCAACGAAACCATTAAATTTTAGCTAGAAACTGTATTTTTGTCGATTTTTATTGAATTTGAACTATATTTCAACGTTTTTTGATGGTTCTGAGCCACCAAACACACTTAAAGCATGCAGAATCGACTCAGAATAGGAAAAGGAGACGTTTAGGTCAATTTTATGCATTCTGGCGTTCGTAGATACAAGAAAACTGTTAAAATTCTTCAGAAACGTCACTTTTGAAGTGTTTTCTTGTACTTTTAAGCCAATCAGATACCCTACGGGCTCGGAAAGTGCAACGAAACCATCAAATTTTAGCTAGAAACTGTATTTTTGTCGATTTTTATTGAATTTGAACTATATTTCAATGTTTTTTGATGGTTCTGAGCCACCAAACACACTTAAAGCATGCAGAATCGACTCAGAATAGGAAAAGGAGACGTTTAGGTCAATTTTATGCATTCTGGCGTTCGTAAATACAAGAAAACTGTTAAAATTCTTCAGAAACGTCACTTTTGAAGTGTTTTCTTGTACTTTTAAGCCAATCAGATACCCTACGGGCTCGGAAAGTGCAACGAAACCATCAAATTTTAGCTAGAAACTGTATTTTTGTCGATTTTTATTGAATTTGAACTATATTTCAACGTTTTTTGATGGTTCTGAGCCACCAAACACACTTAAAGCATGCAGAATCGACTCAGAATAGGAAAAGGAGACGTTTAGGTCAATTTTATGCATTCTGGCGTTCGTAGATACAAGAAAACTGTTAAAATTCTTCAGAAACGTCACTTTTGAAGTGTTTTCTTGTACTTTTAAGCCAATCAGATACCCTACGGGCTCGGAAAGTGCAACGAAACCATCAAATTTTAGCTAGAAACTGTATTTTTGTCGATTTTTATTGAATTTGAACTATATTTCAACGTTTTTTGATGGTTCTGAGCCACCAAACACACTTAAAGCATGCAGAATCGACTCAGAATAGGAAAAGGAGACGTTTAGGTCAATTTTATGCATTCTGGCGTTCGTAGATACAAGAAAACTGTTAAAATTCTTCAGAAACGTCACTTTTGAAGTGTTTTCTTGTACTTTTAAGCCAATCAGATACCCTACGGGCTCGGAAAGTGCAACGAAACCATCAAATTTTAGCTAGAAACTGTATTTTTGTCGATTTTTATTGAATTTGAACTATATTTCAACGTTTTTTGATGGTTCTGAGCCACCAAACACACTTAAAGCATGCAGAATCGACTCAGAATAGGAAAAGGAGACGTTTAGGTCAATTTTATGCATTCTGGCGTTCGTAGATACAAGAAAACTGTTAAAATTCTTCAGAAACGTCACTTTTGAAGTGTTTTCTTGTACTTTTAAGCCAATCAGATACCCTACGGGCTCGGAAAGTGCAACGAAACCATCAAATTTTAGCTAGAAACTGTATTTTTGTCGATTTTTATTGAATTTGAACTATATTTCAAGGTTTTTTGATGGTTCTGAGCCACCAAACACACTTAAAGCATGCAGAATCGACTCAGAATAGGAAAAGGAGACGTTTAGGTCAATTTTATGCATTCTGGCGTTCGTAGATACAAGAAAACTGTTAAAATTCTTCAGAAACGTCACTTTTGAAGTGTTTTCTTGTACTTTTAAGCCAATCAGATACCCTACGGGCTCGGAAAGTGCAACGAAACCATCAAATTTTAGCTAGAAACTGTATTTTTGTCGATTTTTATTGAATTTGAACTATATTTCAATGTTTTTTGATGGTTCTGAGCCACCAAACACACTTAAAGCATGCAGAATCGACTCAGAATAGGAAAAGGAGACGTTTAGGTCAATTTTATGCATTCTGGCGTTCGTAAATACAAGAAAACTGTTAAAATTCTTCAGAAACGTCACTTTTGAAGTGTTTTCTTGTACTTTTAAGCCAATCAGATACCCTACGGGCTCGGAAAGTGCAACGAAACCATCAAATTTTAGCTAGAAACTGTATTTTTGTCGATTTTTATTGAATTTGAACTATATTTCAACGTTTTTTGATGGTTCTGAGCCACCAAACACACTTAAAGCATGCAGAATCGACTCAGAATAGGAAAAGGAGACGTTTAGGTCAATTTTATGCATTCTGGCGTTCGTAGATACAAGAAAACTGTTAAAATTCTTCAGAAACGTCACTTTTGAAGTGTTTTCTTGTACTTTTAAGCCAATCAGATACCCTACGGGCTCGGAAAGTGCAACGAAACCATCAAATTTTAGCTAGAAACTGTATTTTTGTCGATTTTTATTGAATTTGAACTATATTTCAACGTTTTTTGATGGTTCTGAGCCACCAAACACACTTAAAGCATGCAGAATCGACTCAGAATAGGAAAAGGAGACGTTTAGGTCAATTTTATGCATTCTGGCGTTCGTAGATACAAGAAAACTGTTAAAATTCTTCAGAAACGTCACTTTTGAAGTGTTTTCTTGTACTTTTAAGCCAATCAGATACCCTACGGGCTCGGAAAGTGCAACGAAACCATCAAATTTTAGCTAGAAACTGTATTTTTGTCGATTTTTATTGAATTTGAACTATATTTCAAAGTTTTTTGATGGTTCTGAGCCACCAAACACACTTAAAACATGCAGAATCGACTCAGAATAGGAAAAGGAGACGTTTAGGTCAATTTTGTGCATTCTGGCGTTCGTAGATACAAGAAAACTGTTAAAATTCTTCAGAAACGTCACTTTTGAAGTGTTTTCTTGTACTTTTAAGCCAATCAGATACCCTACGTGCTCGGAAAGTGCAACGAAACCATCAAATTTTAGCTAGAAACTGTATTTTTGTCGATTTTTATTGAATTTGAACTATATTTCAACGTTTTTTGATGGTTCTGAGCCACCAAACACACTTAAAGCATGCAGAATCGACTCAGAATAGGAAAAGGAGACGTTTAGGTCAATTTTATGCATTCTGGCGTTCGTAGATACAAGAAAACTGTTAAAATTCTTCAGAAACGTCACTTTTGAAGTGTTTTCTTGTACTTTTAAGCCAATCAGATACCCTACGGGCTCGGAAAGTGCAACGAAACCATCAAATTTTAGCTAGAAACTGTATTTTTGTCGATTTTTATTGAATTTGAACTATATTTCAACGTTTTTTGATGGTTCTGAGCCACCAAACACACTTAAAGCATGCAGAATCGACTCAGAATAGAAAAAGGAGACGTTTAGGTCAATTTTATGCATTCTGGCGTTCGTAGATACAAGAAAACTGTTAAAATTCTTCAGAAACGTCACTTTTGAAGTGTTTTCTTGTACTTTTAAGCCAATCAGATACCCTACGGGCTCGGAAAGTGCAACGAAACCATCAAATTTTAGCTAGAAACTGTATTTTTGTCGATTTTTATTGAATTTGAACTATATTTCAACGTTTTTTGATGGTTCTGAGCCACCAAACACACTTAAAGCATGCAGAATCGACACAGAATAGGAAAAGGAGACGTTTAGGTCAATTTTATGCATTCTGGCGTTCGTAGATACAAGAAAACTGTTAAAATTCTTCAGAAACGTCACTTTTGAAGTGTTTTCTTGTACTTTTAAGCCAATCAGATACCCTAAGGGCTCGGAAAGTGCAACGAAACCATCAAATTTTAGCTAGAAACTGTATTTTTGTCGATTTTTATTGAATTTGAACTATATTTCAACGTTTTTTGATGGTTCTCAGCCACCAAACACACTTAAAGCATGCAGAATCGACTCAGAATAGGAAAAGGAGACGTTAGGTCAATTTTATGCATTCTGGCGTTCGTAGATACAAGAAAACTGTTAAAATTCTTCAGAAACGTCACTTTTGAAGTGTTTTCTTGTACTTTTAGGCCAATCAGATACCCTACGGGCTCGGAAAGTGCAACGAAACCATCAAATTTTAGCTAGAAACTGTATTTTTGTCGATTTTTATTGAATTTGAACTATATTTCAACGTTTTTTGATGGTTCTGAGCCACCAAACACACTTAAAGCATGCAGAATCGACTCAGAATAGGAAAAGGAGACGTTTAGGTCAATTTTATGCATTCTGGCGTTCGTAGATACAAGAAAACTGTTAAAATTCTTCAGAAACGTCACTTTTGAAGTGTTTTCTTGTACTTTTAAGCCAATCAGATACCCTACGGGCTCGGAAAGTGCAACGAAACCATCAAATTTTAGCTAGAAACTGTATTTTTGTCGATTTTTATTGAATTTGAACTATATTTCAAGGTTTTTTGATGGTTCTGAGCCACCAAACACACTTAAAGCATGCAGAATCGACTCAGAATAGGAAAAGGAGACGTTTAGGTCAATTTTGTGCATTCTGGCGTTCGTAGATACAAGAAAACTGTTAAAATTCTTCAGAAACGTCACTTTTGAAGTGTTTTCTTGTACTTTTAAGCCAATCAGATACCCTACGGGCTCGGAAAGTGCAACGAAACCATCAAATTTTAGCTAGAAACTGTATTTTTGTCGATTTTTATTGAATTTGAACTATATTTCAACGTTTTTTGATGGTTCTGAGCCACCAAACACACTTAAAGCATGCAGAATCGACTCAGAATAGGAAAAGGAGACGTTTAGGTCAATTTTATGCATTCTGGCGTTCGTAGATACAAGAAAACTGTTAAAATTCTTCAGAAACGTCACTTTTGAAGTGTTTTCTTGTACTTTTAAGCCAATCAGATACCCTACGGGCTCGGAAAGTGCAACGAAACCATAAAATTTTAGCTAGAAACTGTATTTTTGTCGATTTTTATTGAATTTGAACTATATTTCAAGGTTTTTTGATGGTTCTGAGCCACCAAACACACTTAAAGCATGCAGAATCGACTCAGAATAGGAAAAGGAGACGTTTAGGTCAATTTTATGCATTCTGGCGTTCGTAGATACAAGAAAACTGTTAAAATTCTTCAGAAACGTCACTTTTGAAGTGTTTTCTTGTACTTTTAAGCCAATCAGATACCCTACGGGCTCGGAAAGTGCAACGAAACCATCAAATTTTAGCTAGAAACTGTATTTTTGTCGATTTTTATTGAATTTGAACTATATTTCAACGTTTTTGATGGTTCTCAGCCACCAAACACACTTAAAGCATGCAGAATCGACTCAGAATAGGAAAAGGAGACGTTAGGTCAATTTTATGCATTCTGGCGTTCGTAGATACAAGAAAACTGTTAAAATTCTTCAGAAACGTCACTTTTGAAGTGTTTTCTTGTACTTTTAAGCCAATCAGATACCCTACGGCCTCGGAAAGTGCAACGAAACCATCAAATTTTAGCTAGAAACTGTATTTTTGTCGATTTTTATTGAATTTGAACTATATTTCAACGTTTTTTGATGGTTCTGAGCCACCAAACACACTTAAAGCATGCAGAATCGACTCAGAATAGGAAAAGGAGACGTTTAGGTCAATTTTATGCATTCTGGCGTTCGTAGATACAAGAAAACTGTTAAAATTCTTCAGAAACGTCACTTTTGAAGTGTTTTCTTGTACTTTTAAGCCAATCAGATACCCAATGGGCTCGGAAAGTGCAACGAAACCATCAAATTTTAGCTAGAAACTGTATTTTTGTCGATTTTTATTGAATTTGAACTATATTTCAACGTTTTTTGATGGTTCTGAGCCACCAAACACACTTAAAGCATGCAGAATCGACTCAGAATAGGAAAAGGAGACGTTTAGGTCAATTTTATGCATTCTGGCGTTCGTAGATACAAGAAAACTGTTAAAATTCTTCAGAAACGACACTTTTGAAGTGTTTTCTTGTACTTTTAAGCCAATCAGATACCCTACGGGCTCGGAAAGTGCAACGAAACCATCAAATTTTAGCTAGAAACTGTATTTTTGTCGATTTTTATTGAATTTGAACTATATTTCAACGTTTTTTGATGGTTCTGAGCCACCAAACACACTTAAAGCATGCAGAATCGACTCAGAATAGGAAAAGGAGACGTTTAGGTCAATTTTATGCATTCTGGCGTTCGTAGATACAAGAAAACTGTTAAAATTCTTCAGAAACGTCACTTTTGAAGTGTTTTCTTGTACTTTTAAGCCAATCAGATACCCTACGGGCTCGGAAAGTGCAACGAAACCATCAAATTTTAGCTAGAAACTGTATTTTTGTCGATTTTTATTGAATTTGAACTATATTTCAACGTTTTTTGATGGTTCTGAGCCACCAAACACACTTAAAGCATGCAGAATCGACTCAGAATAGGAAAAGGAGACGTTTAGGTCAATTTTATGCATTCTGGCGTTCGTAGATACAAGAAAACTGTTAAAATTCTTCAGAAACGTCACTTTTGAAGTGTTTTCTTGTACTTTTAAGCCAATCAGATACCCTACGGGCTCGGAAAGTGCAACGAAACCATCAAATTTTAGCTAGAAACTGTATTTTTGTCGATTTTTATTGAATTTGAACTATATTTCAACGTTTTTTGATGGTTCTGAGCCACCAAACACACTTAAAGCATGTAGAATCGACTCAGAATAGGAAAAGGAGACGTTTAGGTCAATTTTATGCATTCTGGCGTTCGTAGATACAAGAAAACTGTTAAAATTCTTCAGAAACGTCACTTTTGAAGTGTTTTCTTGTACTTTTAAGCCAATCAGATACCCAACGGGCTCGGAAAGTGCAACGAAACCATCAAATTTTAGCTAGAAACTGTATTTTTGTCGATTTTTATTGAATTTGAACTATATTTCAACGTTTTTTGATGGTTCTGAGCCACCAAACACACTTAAAGCATGCAGAATCGACTCAGAATAGGAAAAGGAGACGTTTAGGTCAATTTTATGCATTCTGGCGTTCGTAGATACAAGAAAACTGTTAAAATTCTTCGGAAACGTCACTTTTGAAGTGTTTTCTTGTACTTTTAAGCTAATCAGATACCCTACGGGCTCGGAAAGTGCAACGAAACCATCAAATTTTAGCTAGAAACTGTATTTTTGTCGATTTTTATTGAATTTGAACTATATTTCAACGTTTTTTGATGGTTCTGAGCCACCAAACACACTTAAAGCATGCAGAATCGACTCAGAATAGGAAAAGGAGACGTTTAGGTCAATTTTATGCATTCTGGCGTTCGTAGATACAAGAAAACTGTTAAAATTCTTCAGAAACGTCACTTTTGAAGTGTTTTCTTGTACTTTTAAGCCAATCAGATACCCTACGGGCTCGGAAAGTGCAACGAAACCATCAAATTTTAGCTAGAAACTGTATTTTTGTCGATTTTTATTGAATTTGAACTATATTTCAACGTTTTTTGATGGTTCTGAGCCACCAAACACACTTAAAGCATGCAGAATCGACTCAGAATAGGAAAAGGAGACGTTTAGGTCAATTTTATGCATTCTGGCGTTCGTAGATACAAGAAAACTGTTAAAATTCTTCAGAAACGTCACTTTTGAAGTGTTTTCTTGTACTTTTAAGCCAATCAGATACCCTACGGGCTCGGAAAGTGCAACGAAACCATCAAATTTTAGCTAGAAACTGTATTTTTGTCGATTTTTATTGAATTTGAACTATATTTCAACGTTTTTTGATGGTTCTCAGCCACCAAACACACTTAAAGCATGCAGAATCGACTCAGAATAGGAAAAGGAGACGTTAGGTCAATTTTATGCATTCTGGCGTTCGTAGATACAAGAAAACTGTTAAAATTCTTCAGAAACGTCACTTTTGAAGTGTTTTCTTGTACTTTTAAGCCAATCAGATACCCTACGGGCTCGGAAAGTGCAACGAAACCATCAAATTTTAGCTAGAAACTGTATTTTTGTCGATTTTTATTGAATTTGAACTATATTTCAACGTTTTTTGATGGTTCTGAGCCACCAAACACACTTAAAGCATGCAGAATCGACTCAGAATAGGAAAAGGAGACGTTTAGGTCAATTTTGTGCATTCTGGCGTTCGTAGATACAAGAAAACTGTTAAAATTCTTCAGAAACGTCACTTTTGAAGTGTTTTCTTGTACTTTTAAGCCAATCAGATACCCTATGGGCTCGGAAAGTGCAACGAAACCATCAAATTTTAGCTAGAAACTGTATTTTTGTCGATTTTTATTGAATTTGAACTATATTTCAACGTTTTTTGATGGTTCTGAGCCACCAAACACACTTAAAGCATGCAGAATCGACTCAGAATAGGAAAAGGAGACGTTTAGGTCAATTTTATGCATTCTGGCGTTCGTAGATACAAGAAAACTGTTAAAATTCTTCAGAAACGACACTTTTGAAGTGTTTTCTTGTACTTTTAAGCCAATCAGATACCCTACGGGCTCGGAAAGTGCAACGAAACCATCAAATTTAGCTAGAAACTGTATTTTTGTCGATTTTTATTGAATTTGAACTATATTTCAACGTTTTTTGATGGTTCTGAGCCACCAAACACACTTAAAGCATGCAGAATCGACTCAGAATAGGAAAAGGAGACGTTTAGGTCAATTTTATGCATTCTGGCGTTCGTAGATACAAGAAAACTGTTAAAATTCTTCAGAAACGTCACTTTTGAAGTGTTTTCTTGTACTTTTAAGCCAATCAGATACCCTACGGGGCTCGGAAAGTGCAACGAAACCATCAAATTTTAGCTAGAAACTGTATTTTTGTCGATTTTTATTGAATTTGAACTATATTTCAACGTTTTTTGATGGTTCTGAGCCACCAAACACACTTAAAGCATGCAGAATCGACTCAGAATAGGAAAAGGAGACGTTTAGGTCAATTTTATGCATTCTGGCGTTCGTAGATACAAGAAAACTGTTAAAATTCTTCAGAAACGTCACTTTTGAAGTGTTTTCTTGTACTTTTAAGCCAATCAGATACCCTACGGGCTCGGAAAGTGCAAAGAAACCATCAAATTTTAGCTAGAAACTGTATTTTTGTCGATTTTTATTGAATTTGAACTATATTTCAACGTTTTTTGATGGTTCTGAGCCACCAAACACACTTAAAGCATGCAGAATCGACTCAGAATAGGAAAAGGAGACGTTTAGGTCAATTTTATGCATTCTGGCGTTCGTAGATACAAGAAAACTGTTAAAATTCTTCAGAAACGTCACTTTTGAAGTGTTTTCTTGTACTTTTAAGCCAATCAGATACCCTACGGGCTCGGAAAGTGCAACGAAACCATCAAATTTTAGCTAGAAACTGTATTTTTGTCGATTTTTATTGAATTTGAACTATATTTCAACGTTTTTTGATGGTTCTGAGCCACCAAACACACTTAAAGCATGCAGAATCGACTCAGAATAGGAAAAGGAGACGTTTAGGTCAATTTTATGCATTCTGGCGTTCGTAGATACAAGAAAACTGTTAAAATTCTTCAGAAACGTCACTTTTGAAGTGTTTTCTTGTACTTTTAAGCCAATCAGATACCCTACGGGCTCGGAAAGTGCAACGAAACCATCAAATTTTAGCTAGAAACTGTATTTTTGTCGATTTTTATTGAATTTGAACTATATTTCAACGTTTTTTGATGGTTCTGAGCCACCAAACACACTTAAAGCATGCAGAATCGAGTCAGAATAGGAAAAGGAGACGTTTAGGTCAATTTTATGCATTCTGGCGTTCGTAGATACAAGAAAACTGTTAAAATTCTTCAGAAACGTCACTT
Organism: Zophobas morio; assembly: GCF_036711695.1. Classification (NCBI taxonomy): domain Eukaryota; kingdom Metazoa; phylum Arthropoda; class Insecta; order Coleoptera; family Tenebrionidae; genus Zophobas; species Zophobas morio. The sequence continues at coordinate 21,696 of NW_026972841.1, forward strand.
TTGAAGTGTTTTCTTGTACTTTTAAGCCAATCAGATACCCTACGGGCTCGGAAAGTGCAACGAAACCATCAAATTTTAGCTAGAAACTGTATTTTTGTCGATTTTATTGAATTTGAACTATATTTCAACGTTTTTTGATGGTTCTGAGCCACCAAACACACTTAAAGCATGCAGAATCGACTCAGAATAGGAAAAGGAGACGTTTAGGTCAATTTTATGCATTCTGGCGTTCGTAGATACAAGAAAACTGTTAAAATTCTTCAGAAACGTCACTTTTGAAGTGTTTTCTTGTACTTTTAAGCCAATCAGATACCCTACGGGCTCGGAAAGTGCAACGAAACCATCAAATTTTAGCTAGAAACTGTATTTTTGTCGATTTTTATTGAATTTGAACTATATTTCAACGTTTTTTGATGGTTCTGAGCCACCAAACACACTTAAAGCATGCAGAATCGACTCAGAATAGGAAAAGGAGACGTTTAGGTCAATTTTATGCATTCTGGCGTTCGTAGATACAAGAAAACTGTTAAAATTCTTCAGAAACGTCACTTTTGAAGTGTTTTCTTGTACTTTTAAGCCAATCAGATACCCTACGGGCTCGGAAAGTGCAACGAAACCATCAAATTTTAGCTAGAAACTATATTTTTGTCGATTTTTATTGAATTTGAACTATATTTCAACGTTTTTTGATGGTTCTGAGCCACCAAACACACTTAAAGCATGCAGAATCGACTCAGAATAGGAAAAGGAGACGTTTAGGTCAATTTTATGCATTCTGGCGTTCGTAGATACAAGAAAACTGTTAAAATTCTTCAGAAACGTCACTTTTGAAGTGTTTTCTTGTACTTTTAAGCCAATCAGATACCCTACGGGCTCGGAAAGTGCAACGAAACCATCAAATTTTAGCTAGAAACTGTATTTTTGTCGATTTTTATTGAATTTGGACTATATTTCAACGTTTTTTGATGGTTCTGAGCCACCAAACACACTTAAAGCATGCAGAATCGACTCAGAATAGGAAAAGGAGACGTTTAGGTCAATTTTATGCATTCTGGCGTTCGTAGATACAAGAAAACTGTTAAAATTCTTCAGAAACGTCACTTTTGAAGTGTTTTCTTGTACTTTTAAGCCAATCAGATACCCTACGGGCTCGGAAAGTGCAACGAAACCATCAAATTTTAGCTAGAAACTGTATTTTTGTCGATTTTTATTGAATTTGAACTATATTTCAACGTTTTTTGATGGTTATGAGCCACCAAACACACTTAAAGCATGCAGAATCGACTCAGAATAGGAAAAGGAGACGTTTAGGTCAATTTTATGCATTCTGGCGTTCGTAGATACAAGAAAACTGTTAAAATTCTTCAGAAACGTCACTTTTGAAGTGTTTTCTTGTACTTTTAAGCCAATCAGATACCCTACGGGCTCGGAAAGTGTAACGAAACCATCAAATTTTAGCTAGAAACTGTATTTTTGTCGATTTTTATTGAATTTGAACTATATTTCAACGTTTTTTGATGGTTCTGAGCCACCAAACACACTTAAAGCATGCAGAATCGACTCAGAATAGGAAAAGGAGACGTTTAGGTCAATTTTATGCATTCTGGCGTTCGTAGATACAAGAAAACTGTTAAAATTCTTCAGAAACGTCACTTTTGAAGTGTTTTCTTGTACTTTTAAGCCAATCAGATACTCTACGGGCTCGGAAAGTGCAACGAAACCATCAAATTTTAGCTAGAAACTGTATTTTTGTCGATTTTTATTGAATTTGAACTATATTTCAACGTTTTTTGATGGTTCTGAGCCACCAAACACACTTAAAGCATGCAGAATCGACTCAGAATAGGAAAAGGAGACGTTTAGGTCAATTTTATGCATTCTGGCGTTCGTAGATACAAGAAAACTGTTAAAATTCTTCAGAAACGTCACTTTTGAAGTGTTTTCTTGTACTTTTAAGCCAATCAGATACCCTACGGGCTCGGAAAGTGCAACGAAACCATCAAATTTTAGCTAGAAACTGTATTTTTGTCGATTTTTATTGAATTTGAACTATATTTCAACGTTTTTGATGGTTCTGAGCCACCAAACACACTTAAAGCATGCAGAATCGACTCAGAATAGGAAAAGGAGACGTTTAGGTCAATTTTATGCATTCTGGCGTTCGTAGATACAAGAAAACTGTTAAAATTCTTCAGAAACGTCACTTTTGAAGTGTTTTCTTGTACTTTTAAGCCAATCAGATACCCTACGGGCTCGGAAAGTGCAACGAAACCATCAAATTTTAGCTAGAAACTGTATTTTTGTCGATTTTTATTGAATTTGAACTATATTTCAAAGTTTTTTGATGGTTCTGAGCCACCAAACACACTTAAAGCATGCAGAATCGACTCAGAATAGGAAAAGGAGACGTTTAGGTCAATTTTATGCATTCTGGCGTTCGTAGATACAAGAAAACTGTTAAAATTCTTCAGAAACGTCACTTTTGAAGTGTTTTCTTGTACTTTTAAGCCAATCAGATACCCTACGGGCTCGGAAAGTGCAACGAAACCATCAAATTTTAGCTAGAAACTGTATTTTTGTCGATTTTTATTGAATTTGAACTATATTTCAACGTTTTTTGATGGTTCTGAGCCACCAAACACACTTAAAGCATGCAGAATCGACTCAGAATAGGAAAAGGAGACGTTTAGGTCAATTTTATGCATTCTGGCGTTCGTAGATACAAGAAAACTGTTAAAATTCTTCAGAAACGTCACTTTTGAAGTGTTTTCTTGTACTTTTAAGCCAATCAGATACCCTACGGGCTCGGAAAGTGCAACGAAACCATCAAATTTTAGCTAGAAACTGTATTTTTGTCGATTTTTATTGAATTTGAACTATATTTCAACGTTTTTTGATGGTTCTGAGCCACCAAACACACTTAAAGCATGCAGAATCGACTCAGAATAGGAAAAGGAGACGTTTAGGTCAATTTTATGCATTCTGGCGTTCGTAGATACAAGAAAACTGTTAAAATTCTTCAGAAACGTCACTTTTGAAGTGTTTTCTTGTACTTTTAAGCCAATCAGATACCCTACGGGCTCGGAAAGTGCAACGAAACCATCAAATTTTAGCTAGAAACTGTATTTTTGTCGATTTTTATTGAATTTGAACTATATTTCAACGTTTTTTGATGGTTCTGAGCCACCAAACACACTTAAAGCATGCAGAATCGACTCAGAATAGGAAAAGGAGACGTTTAGGTCACTTTTATGCATTCTGGCGTTCGTAGATACAAGAAAACTGTTAAAATTCTTCAGAAACGTCACTTTTGAAGTGTTTTCTTGTACTTTTAAGCCAATCAGATACCCTACGGGCTCGGAAAGTGTAACGAAACCATCAAATTTTAGCTAGAAACTGTATTTTTGTCGATTTTTATTGAATTTGAACTATATTTCAACGTTTTTTTGATGGTTCTGAGCCACCAAACACACTTAAAGCATGCAGAATCGACTCAGAATAGGAAAAGGAGACGTTTAGGTCAATTTTATGCATTCTGGCGTTCGTAGATACAAGAAAACTGTTAAAATTCTTCAGAAACGTCACTTTTGAAGTGTTTTCTTGTACTTTTAAGCCAATCAGATACCCTACGGGCTCGGAAAGTGCAACGAAACCATCAAATTTTAGCTAGAAACTGTATTTTTGTCGATTTTTATTGAATTTGAACTATATTTCAACGTTTTTTGATGGTTCTGAGCCACCAAACACACTTAAAGCATGCAGAATCGACTCAGAATAGGAAAAGGAGACGTTTAGGTCAATTTTATGCATTCTGGCGTTCGTAGATACAAGAAAACTGTTAAAATTCTTCAGAAACGTCACTTTTGAAGTGTTTTCTTGTACTTTTAAGCCAATCAGATACCCTACGGGCTCGGAAAGTGCAACGAAACCATCAAATTTTAGCTAGAAACTGTATTTTTGTCGATTTTTATTGAATTTGAACTATATTTCAACGTTTTTTGATGGTTCTGAGCCACCAAACACACTTAAAGCATGCAGAATCGACTCAGAATAGGAAAAGGAGACGTTTAGGTCAATTTTATGCATTCTGGCGTTCGTAGATACAAGAAAACTGTTAAAATTCTTCAGAAACGTCACTTTTGAAATGTTTTCTTGTACTTTTAAGCCAATCAGATACCCTACGGGCTCGGAAAGTGCAACGAAACCATCAAATTTTAGCTAGAAACTGTATTTTTGTCGATTTTTATTGAATTTGAACTATATTTCAACGTTTTTTGATGGTTCTGAGCCACCAAACACACTTAAAGCATGCAGAATCGACTCAGAATAGGAAAAGGAGACGTTTAGGTCAATTTTATGCATTCTGGCGTTCGTAGATACAAGAAAACTGTTAAAATTCTTCAGAAACGTCACTTTTGAAGTGTTTTCTTGTACTTTTAAGCCAATCAGATACCCTACGGGCTCGGAAAGTGCAACGAAACCATCAAATTTTAGCTAGAAACTGTATTTTTGTCGATTTTTATTGAATTTGAACTATATTTCAACGTTTTTTGATGGTTCTGAGCCACCAAACACACTTAAAGCATGCAGAATCGACTCAGAATAGGAAAAGGAGACGTTTAGGTCAATTTTATGCATTCTGGCGTTCGTAGATACAAGAAAACTGTTAAAATTCTTCAGAAACGTCACTTTTGAAGTGTTTTCTTGTACTTTTAAGCCAATCAGATACCCTACGGGCTCGGAAAGTGCAACGAAACCATCAAATTTTAGCTAGAAACTGTATTTTTGTCGATTTTTATTGAATTTGAACTATATTTCAACGTTTTTTGATGGTTCTGAGCCACCAAACACACTTAAAGCATGCAGAATCGACTCAGAATAGGAAAAGGAGACGTTTAGGTCAATTTTATGCATTCTGGCGTTCGTACGATACAAGAAAACTGTTAAAATTCTTCAGAAACGTCACTTTTGAAGTGTTTTCTTGTACTTTTAAGCCAATCAGATACCCCACGGGCTCGGAAAGTGCAACGAAACCATCAAATTTTAGCTAGAAACTGTATTTTTGTCGATTTTTATTGAATTTGAACTATATTTCAACGTTTTTTGATGGTTCTGAGCCACCAAACACACTTAAAGCATGCAGAATCGACTCAGAATAGGAAAAGGAGACGTTTAGGTCAATTTTATGCATTCTGGCGTTCGTAGATACAAGAAAACTGTTAAAATTCTTCAGAAACGTCACTTTTGAAGTGTTTTCTTGTACTTTTAAGCCAATCAGATACCCTACGGGCTCGGAAAGTGCAACGAAGCCATCAAATTTTAGCTAGAAACTGTATTTTTGTCGATTTTTATTGAATTTGAACTATATTTCAACGTTTTTTGATGGTTCTGAGCCACCAAACACACTTAAAGCATGCAGAATCGACTCAGAATAGGAAAAGGAGACGTTTAGGTCAATTTTATGCATTCTGGCGTTCGTAGATACAAGAAAACTGTTAAAATTCTTCGGAAACGTCACTTTTGAAGTGTTTTCTTGTACTTTTAAGCCAATCAGATACCCTACGGGCTCGGAAAGTGCAACGAAACCATCAAATTTTAGCTAGAAACTGTATTTTTGTCGATTTTTATTGAATTTGAACTATATTTCAACGTTTTTTGATGGTTCTGAGCCACCAAACACACTTAAAGCATGCAGAATCGACTCAGAATAGGAAAAGGAAACATTTAGGTCAATTTTATGCATTCTGGCGTTCGTAGATACAAGAAAACTGTTAAAATTCTTCAGAAACGTCACTTTTGAAGTGTTTTCTTGTACTTTTAAGCCAATCAGATACCCTACGGGCTCGGAAAGTGCAACGAAACCATCAAATTTTAGCTAGAAACTGTATTTTTGTCGATCTTTATTGAATTTGAACTATATTTCAACGTTTTTTGATGGTTCTGAGCCACCAAACACACTTAAAGCATGCAGAATCGACTCAGAATAGGAAGAGGAGACGCTTAGGTCAATTTTATGCATTCTGGCGTTCGTAGATACAAGAAAACTGTTAAAATTCTTCAGAAACGTCACTTTTGAAGTGTTTTCTTGTACTTTTAAGCCAATCAGATACCCAACGGGCTCGGAAAGTGCAACGAAACCATCAAATTTTAGCTAGAAACTGTATTTTTGTCGATTTTTATTGAATTTGAACTATATTTCAACGTTTTTTGATGGTTCTGAGCCACCAAACACACTTAAAGCATGCAGAATCGACTCAGAATAGGAAAAGGAGACGTTTAGGTCAATTTTATGCATTCTGGCGTTCGTAGATACAAGAAAACTGTTAAAATTCTTCAGAAACGTCACTTTTGAAGTGTTTTCTTGTACTTTTAAGCCAATCAGATACCCTACGGGCTCGGAAAGTGCAACGAAACCATCAAATTTTAGCTAGAAACTGTATTTTTGTCGATTTTTATTGAATTTGAACTATATTTCAATGTTTTTTGATGGTTCTGAGCCACCAAACACACTTAAAGCATGCAGAATCGACTCAGAATAGGAAAAGGAGACGTTTAGGTCAATTTTATGCATTCTGGCGTTCGTAGATACAAGAAAACTGTTAAAATTCTTCAGAAACGTCACTTTTGAAGTGTTTTCTTGTACTTTTAAGCCAATCAGATACCCAACGGGCTCGGAAAGTGCAACGAAACCATCAAATTTTAGCTAGAAACTGTATTTTTGTCGATTTTTATTGAATTTGAACTATATTTCAACGTTTTTTGATGGTTCTGAGCCACCAAACACACTTAAAGCATGCAGAATCGACTCAGAATAGGAAAAGGAGACGTTTAGGTCAATTTTATGCATTCTGGCGTTCGTAGATACAAGAAAACTGTTAAAATTCTTCAGAAACGTCACTTTTGAAGTGTTTTCTTGTACTTTTAAGCCAATCAGATACCCTACGGGCTCGGAAAGTGCAACGAAACCATCAAATTTTAGCTAGAAACTGTATTTTTGTCGATTTTTATTGAATTTGAACTATATTTCAACGTTTTTTAATGGTTCTGAGCCACCAAACACACTTAAAGCATGCAGAATCGACTCAGAATAGGAAAAGGAGACGTTTAGGTCAATTTTATGCATTCTGGCGTTCGTAGATACAAGAAAACTGTTAAAATTCTTCAGAAACGTCACTTTTGAAGTGTTTTCTTGTACTTTTAAGCCAATCAGATACCCTACGGGCTCGGAAAGTGCAACGAAACCATCAAATTTTAGCTAGAAACTGTATATTTGTCGATTTTTATTGAATTTGAACTATATTTCAACGTTTTTTGATGGTTCTGAGCCACCAAACACACTTAAAGCATGCAGAATCGACTCAGAATAGGAAAAGGAGACGTTTAGGTCAATTTTATGCATTCTGGCGTTCGTAGATACAAGAAAACTGTTAAAATTCTTCAGAAACGTCACTTTTGAAGTGTTTTCTTGTACTTTTAAGCCAATCAGATACCCTACGGGCTCGGAAAGTGCAACGAAACCATCAAATTTTAGCTAGAAACTGTATTTTTGTCGATTTTTATTGAATTTGAACTATATTTCAACGTTTTTTGATGGTTCTGAGCCACCAAACACACTTAAAGCATGCAGAATCGACTCAGAATAGGAAAAGGAGACGTTTAGGTCAATTTTATGCATTCTGGCGTTCGTAGATACAAGAAAACTGTTAAAATTCTTCAGAAACGTCACTTTTGAAGTGTTTTCTTGTACTTTAAAGCCAATCAGATACCCTACGGGCCCGGAAAGTGCAACGAAACCATCAAATTTTAGCTAGAAACTGTATTATTGTCGATTTTTATTGAATTTGAACTATATTTCAACGTTTTTGATGGTTCTGAGCCACCAAACACACTTAAAGCATGCAGAATCGACTCAGAATAGGAAAAGGAGACGTTTAGGTCAATTTTATGCATTCTGGCGTTCGTTGATACAAGAAAACTGTTAAAATTCTTCCAGAAACGTCACTTTTGAAGTGTTTTCTTGTACTTTTAAGCCAATCAGATACCCAACGGGCTCGGAAAGTGCAACAAAACCATCAAATTTTAGCTAGAAACTGTATTTTTGTCGATTTTTATTGAATTTGAACTATATTTCAACGTTTTTTGATGGTTCTGAGCCACCAAACACACTTAAAGCATGCAGAATCGACTCGGAATAGGAAAAGGAGACGTTTAGGTTAATTTTATGCATTCTGGCGTTCGTAGATACAAGAAAACTGTTAAAATTCTTCAGAAACGTCACTTTTGAAGTGTTTTCTTGTACTTTTAAGCCAATCAGATACCCTACGGGCTCGGAAAGTGCAACGAAACCATCAAATTTTAGCTAGAAACTGTATTTTTGTCGATTTTTATTGAATTTGAACTATATTTCAAGGTTTTTTGATGGTTCTGAGCCACCAAACACACTTAAAGCATGCAGAATCGACTCAGAATAGGAAAAGGAGACGTTTAGGTCAATTTTATGCATTCTGGCGTTCGTTGATACAAGAAAACTGTTAAAATTCTTCAGAAACGTCACTTTTGAAGTGTTTTCTTGTACTTTTAAGCCAATCAGATACCCTACGGGCTCGGAAAGTGCAACGAAACCATCAAATTTTAGCTAGAAACTGTGTTTTTGTCGATTTTTATTGAATTTGAACTATATTTCAACGTTTTTTGATGGTTCTGAGCCACCAAACACACTTAAAGCATGCAGAATCGACTCAGAATAGGAAAAGGAGACGTTTAGGTCAATTTTATGCATTCTGGCGTTCGTAGATACAAGAAAACTGTTAAAATTCTTCAGAAACGTCACTTTTGAAGTGTTTTCTTGTACTTTTAAGCCAATCAGATACCCTACGGGCTCGGAAAGTGCAACGAAACCATCAAATTTTAGCTAGAAACTGTATTTTTGTCGATTTTTATTGAATTTGAACTATATTTCAACGTTTTTTGATGGTTCTGAGCCACCAAACACACTTAAAGCATGCAGAATCGACTCAGAATAGGAAAAGGAGACGTTTAGGTCAATTTTATGCATTCTGGCGTTCGTAGATACAAGATAACTGTTAAAATTCTTCAGAAACGTCACTTTTGAAGTGTTTTCTTGTACTTTTAAGCGAATCAGATACCCAACGGGCTCGGAAAGTGCAACAAAACCATCAAATTTTAGCTAGAAACTGTATTTTTGTCGATTTTTATTGAATTTGAACTATATTTCAACGTTTTTTGATGGTTCTGAGCCACCAAACACACTTAAAGCATGCAGAATCGACTCGGAATAGGAAAAGGAGACGTTTAGGTTAATTTTATGCATTCTGGCGTTCGTAGATACAAGAAAACTGTTAAAATTCTTCAGAAACGTCACTTTTGAAGTGTTTTCTTGTACTTTTAAGCCAATCAGATACCCTACGGGCTCGGAAAGTGCAACGAAACCATCAAATTTTAGCTAGAAACTGTATTTTTGTCGATTTTTATTGAATTTGAACTATATTTCAAGGTTTTTTGATGGTTCTGAGCCACCAAACACACTTAAAGCATGCAGAATCGACTCAGAATAGGAAAAGGAGACGTTTAGGTCAATTTTATGCATTCTGGCGTTCGTTGATACAAGAAAACTGTTAAAATTCTTCAGAAACGTCACTTTTGAAGTGTTTTCTTGTACTTTTAAGCCAATCAGATACCCTACGGGCTCGGAAAGTGCAACGAAACCATCAAATTTTAGCTAGAAACTGTGTTTTTGTCGATTTTTATTGAATTTGAACTATATTTCAACGTTTTTTGATGGTTCTGAGCCACCAAACACACTTAAAGCATGCAGAATCGACTCAGAATAGGAAAAGGAGACGTTTAGGTCAATTTTATGCATTCTGGCGTTCGTAGATACAAGAAAACTGTTAAAATTCTTCAGAAACGTCACTTTTGAAGTGTTTTCTTGTACTTTTAAGCCAATCAGATACCCTACGGGCTCGGAAAGTGCAACGAAACCATCAAATTTTAGCTAGAAACTGTATTTTTGTCGATTTTTATTGAATTTGAACTATATTTCAACGTTTTTTGATGGTTCTGAGCCACCAAACACACTTAAAGCATGCAGAATCGACTCAGAATAGGAAAAGGAGACGTTTAGGTCAATTTTATGCATTCTGGCGTTCGTAGATACAAGAAAACTGTTAAAATTCTTCAGAAACGTCACTTTTGAAGTGTTTTCTTGTACTTTTAAGCCAATCAGATACCCTACGGGCTCGGAAAGTGCAACGAAACCATCAAATTTTAGCTAGAAACTGTATTTTTGTCGATTTTTATTGAATTTGAACTATATTTCAACGTTTTTTGATGGTTCTGAGCCACCAAACACACTTAAAGCATGCAGAATCGACTCAGAATAGGAAAAGGAGACGTTTAGGTCAATTTTATGCATTCTGGCGTTCGTAGATACAAGAAAACTGTTAAAATTCTTCAGAAACGTCACTTTTGAAGTGTTTTCTTGTACTTTTAAGCCAATCAGATACCCTACGGGCTCGGAAAGTGCAACGAAACCATCAAATTTTAGCTAGAAACTGTGTTTTTGTCGATTTTTATTGAATTTGAACTATATTTCAACGTTTTTTGATGGTTCTGAGCCACCAAACACACTTAAAGCATGCAGAATCGACTCAGAATAGGAAAAGGAGACGTTTAGGTCAATTTTATGCATTCTGGCGTTCGTAGATACAAGAAAACTGTTAAAATTCTTCAGAAACGTCACTTTTGAAGTGTTTTCTTGTACTTTTAAGCCAATCAGATACCCTACGGGCTCGGAAAGTGCAACGAAACCATCAAATTTTAGCTAGAAACTGTATTTTTGTCGATTTTTATTGAATTTGAACTATATTTCAACGTTTTTTGATGGTTCTGAGCCACCAAACACACTTAAAGCATGCAGAATCGACTCAGAATAGGAAAAGGAGACGTTTAGGTCAATTTTATGCATTCTGGCGTTCGTAGATACAAGAAAACTGTTAAAATTCTTCAGAAACGTCACTTTTGAAGTGTTTTCTTGTACTTTTAAGCCAATCAGATACCCTACGGGCTCGGAAAGTGCAACGAAACCATCAAATTTTAGCTAGAAACTGTATTTTTGTCGATTTTTATTGAATTTGAACTATATTTCAACGTTTTTTGATGGTTCTGAGCCACCAAACACACTTAAAGCATGCAGAATCGACTCAGAATAGGAAAAGGAGACGTTTAGGTCAATTTTATGCATTCTGGCGTTCGTAGATACAAGAAAACTGTTAAAATTCTTCAGAAACGTCACTTTTGAAGTGTTTTCTTGTACTTTTAAGCCAATCAGATACCCTACGGGCTCGGAAAGTGCAACGAAACCATCAAATTTTAGCTAGAAACTGTATTTTTGTCGATTTTTATTGAATTTGAACTATGTTTCAACGTTTTTTGATGGTTCTGAGCCACCAAACACACTTAAAGCATGCAGAATCGACTCAGAATAGGAAAAGGAGACGTTTAGGTCAATTTTATGCATTCTGGCGTTCGTAGATACAAGAAAACTGTTAAAATTCTTCAGAAACGTCACTTTTGAAGTGTTTTCTTGTACTTTTAAGCCACTCAGATACCCTACGGGCTCGGAAAGTGCAACGAAACCATCAAATTTTAGCTAGAAACTGTATTTTTGCCGATTTTTATTGAATTTGAACTATATTTCAACGTTTTTTGATGGTTCTGAGCCACCAAACACACTTAAAGCATGCAGAATCGACTCAGAATAGGAAAAGGAGACGTTTAGGTCAATTTTATGCATTCTGGCGTTCGTAGATACAAGAAAACTGTTAAAATTCTTCAGAAACGTCACTTTTGAAGTGTTTTCTTGTACTTTTAAGCCAATCAGATACCCGACGGGCTCGGAAAGTGCAACGAAACCATCAAATTTTAGCTAGAAACTGTATTTTTGTCGATTTTTATTGAATTTGAACTATATTTCAACGTTTTTTGATGGTTCTGAGCCACCAAACACACTTAAAGCATGCAGAATCGACTCAGAATAGGAAAAGGAGACGTTTAGGTCAATTTTATGCATTCTGGCGTTCGTAGATACAAGAAAACTGTTAAAATTCTTCAGAAACGTCACTTTTGAAGTGTTTTCTTGTACTTTTAAGCCAATCAGATACCCAACGGGCACGGAAAGTGCAACGAAACCATCCAATTTTAGCTAGAAACTGTATTTTTGTCGATTTTTATTGAATTTGAACTATATTTCAACGTTTTTTGATGGTTCTGAGCCACCAAACACACTTAAAGCATGCAGAATCGACTCAGAATAGGAAAAGGAGACGTTTAGGTCAATTTTATGCATTCTGGCGTTCGTAGATACAAGAAAACTGTTAAAATTCTTCAGAAACGTCACTTTTGAAGTGTTTTCTTGTACTTTTAAGCCAATCAGATACCCAACGGGCTCGGAAAGTGCAACGAAACCATCAAATTTTAGCTAGAAACTGTATTTTTGTCGATTTTTATTGAATTTGAACTAAATTTCAACGTTTTTTGATGGTTCTGAGCCACCAAACACACTTAAAGCATGCAGAATCGACTCAGAATAGGAAAAGGAGACGTTTAGGTCAATTTTATGCATTCTGGCGTTCGTAGATACAAGAAAACTGTTAAAATTCTTCAGAAACGTCACTTTTGAAGTGTTTTCTTGTACTTTTAAGCCAATCAGATACCCTACGGGCTCGGAAAGTGCAACGAAACCATCAAATTTTAGCTAGAAACTGTATTTTTGTCGATTTTTATTGAATTTGAACTATATTTCAACGTTTTTTGATGGTTCTGAGCCACCAAACACACTTAAAGCATGCAGAATCGACTCAGAATAGGAAAAGGAGACGTTTAGGTCAATTTTATGCATTCTGGCGTTCGTAGATACAAGAAAACTGTTAAAATTCTTCAGAAACTTCACTTTTGAAGTGTTTTCTTGTACTTTTAAGCCAATCAGATACCCAACGGGCTCGGAAAGTGCAACGAAACCATCAAATTTTAGCTAGAAACTGTATTTTTGTCGATTTTTATTGAATTTGAACTATATTTCAACGTTTTTTGATGGTTCTGAGCCACCAAACACACTTAAAGCATGCAGAATCGACTCAGAATAGGAAAAGGAGACGTTTAGGTCAATTTTATGCATTCTGGCGTTCGTAGATACAAGAAAACTGTTAAAATTCTTCAGAAACGTCACTTTTGAAGTGTTTTCTTGTACTTTTAAGCCAATCAGATACCCTACGGGCTCGGAAAGTGCAACGAAACCATCAAATTTTAGCTAGAAACTGTATTTTTGTCGATTTTTATTGAATTTGAACTATATTTCAACGTTTTTTGATGGTTCTGAGCCACCAAACACACTTAAAGCATGCAGAATCGACTCAGAATAGGAAAAGGAGACGTTTAGGTCAATTTTATGCATTCTGGCGTTCGTAGATACAAGAAAACTGTTAAAATTCTTCAGAAACGTCACTTTTGAAGTGTTTTCTTGTACTTTTAAGCCAATCAGATACCCTACGGGCTCGGAAAGTGCAACGAAACCATCAAATTTTAGCTAGAAACTGTATTTTTGTCGATTTTTATTGAATTTGAACTATATTTCAACGTTTTTTGATGGTTCTGAGCCACCAAACACACTTAAAGCATGCAGAATCGACTCAGAATAGGAAAAGGAGACGTTTAGGTCAATTTTATGCATTCTGGCGTTCGTAGATACAAGAAAACTGTTAAAATTCTTCAGAAACGTCACTTTTGAAGTGTTTTCTTGTACTTTTAAGCCAATCAGATACCCTACGGGCTCGGAAAGTGCAACGAAACCATCAAATTTTAGCTCGAAACTGAATTTTTGTCGATTTTTATTGAATTTGAACTATATTTCAACGTTTTTTGATGGTTCTGAGCCACCAAACACACTTAAAGCATGCAGAATCGACTCAGAATAGGAAAAGGAGACGTTTAGGTCAATTTTATGCATTCTGGCGTTCGTAGATACAAGAAAACTGTTAAAATTCTTCAGAAACGTCACTTTTGAAGTGTTTTCTTGTACTTTTAAGCCAATCAGATACCCTACGGGCTCGGAAAGTGCAACGAAACCATCAAATTTTAGCTAGAAACTGTATTTTTGTCGATTTTTATTGAATTTGAACTATATTTCAACGTTTTTTGATGGTTCTGAGCCACCAAACACACTTAAAGCATGCAGAATCGACTCAGAATAGGAAAAGGAGACGTTTAGGTCAATTTTATGCATTCTGGCGTTCGTAGATACAAGAAAACTGTTAAAATTCTTCAGAAAGGTCACTTTTGAAGTGTTTTCTTGTACTTTTAAGCCAATCAGATACCCAACGGGCTCGGAAAGTGCAACGAAACCATCAAATTTTAGCTAGAAACTGTATTTTTGTCGATTTTTATTGAATTTGAACTATATTTCAACGTTTTTTGATGGTTCTGAGCCACCAAACACACTTAAAGCATGCAGAATCGACTCAGAATAGGAAAAGGAGACGTTTAGGTCAATTTTATGCATTCTGGCGTTCGTAGATACAAGAAAACTGTTAAAATTCTTCAGAAACGTCACTTTTGAAGTGTTTTCTTGTACTTTTAAGCCAATCAGATACCCTACGGGCTCGTAAAGTGCAACGAAACCATAAAATTTTAGATAGAAACTGTATTTTTGTCGATTTTTATTGAATTTGAACTATATTTCAACGTTTTTTGATGGTTCTGAGCCACCAAACACACTTAAAGCATGCAGAATCGACTCAGAATAGGAAAAGGAGACGTTTAGGTCAATTTTATGCATTCTGGCGTTCGTAGATACAAGAAAACTGTTAAAATTCTTCAGAAACGTCACTTTTGAAGTGTTTTCTTGTACTTTTAAGCCAATCAGATACCCTACGGGCTCGGAAAGTGCAACGAAACCATCAAATTTCAGCTAGAAACTGTATTTTTGTCGATTTTTATTGAATTTGAACTATATTTCAACGTTTTTTGATGGTTCTAAGCCACCAAACACACTTAAAGCATGCAGAATCGACTCAGAATAGGAAAAGGAGACGTTTAGGTCAATTTTATGCATTCTGGCGTTCGTAGATACAAGAAAACTGTTAAAATTCTTCAGAAACGTCACTTTTGAAGTGTTTTCTTGTACTTTTAAGCCAATCAGATACCCTACGGGCTCGGAAAGTGCAACGAAACCATCAAATTTTAGCTAGAAACTGTATTTTTGTCGATTTTTATTGAATTTGAACTATATTTCAACAATTTTTGATGGTTCTGAGCCACCAAACACACTTAAAGCATGCAGAATCGACTCAGAATAGGAAAAGGAGACGTTTAGGTCAATTTTATGCATTCTGGCGTTCGTAGATACAAGAAAACTGTTAAAATTCTTCAGAAACGTCACTTTTGAAGTGTTTTCTTGTACTTTTAAGCCAATCAGATACCCTACGGGCTCGGAAAGTGCAACGAAACCATCAAATTTTAGCTAGAAACTGTATTTTTGTCGATTTTTATTGAATTTGAACTATATTTCAACGTTTTTTGATGGTTCTGAGCCACCAAACACACTTAAAGCATGCAGAATCGACTCAGAATAGGAAAAGGAGACGTTTAGGTCAATTTTATGCATTCTGGCGTTCGTAGATACAAGAAAACTGTTAAAATTCTTCAGAAACGTCACTTTTGAAGTGCTTTCTTGTACTTTTAAGCCAATCAGATACCCTACGGGCTCGGAAAGTGCAACGAAACCATAAAATTTTAGCTAGAAACTGTATTTTTGTCGATTTTTATTGAATTTGAACTATATTTCAACGTTTTTTGATGGTTCTGAGCCACCAAACACACTTAAAGCATGCAGAATCGACTCAGAATAGGAAAAGGAGACGTTTAGGTCAATTTTATGCATTCTGGCGTTCGTAGATACAAGAAAACTGTTAAAATTCTTCAGAAACGTCACTTTTGAAGTGTTTTCTTGTACTTTTAAGCCAATCAGATACCCTACGGGCTCGGAAAGTGCAACGAAACCATCAAATTTTAGCTAGAAACTGTATTTTTGTCGATTTTTATTGAATTTGAACTATATTTCAACGTTTTTTGATGGTTCTGAGCCACCAAACACACTTAAAGCATGCAGAATCGACTCAGAATAGGAAAAGGAGACGTTTAGGTCAATTTTATGCATTCTGGCGTTCGTAGATACAAGAAAACTGTTAAAATTCTTCAGAAACGTCACTTTTGAAGTGTTTTCTTGTACTTTTAAGCCAATCAGATACCCTACGGGCTCGGAAAGTGCAACGAAACCATCAAATTTTAGCTAGAAACTGTATTTTTGTCGATTTTTATTGAATTTGAACTATATTTCAACGTTTTTTGATGGTTCTGAGCCACCAAACACACTTAAAGCATGCAGAATCGACTCAGAATAGGAAAAGGAGACGTTTAGGTCAATTTTATGCATTCTGGCGTTCGTAGATACAAGAAAACTGTTAAAATTCTTCAGAAACGTCACTTTTGAAGTGTTTTCTTGTACTTTTGAGCCAATCAGATACCCTACGGGCTCGGAAAGTGCAACGAAACCATCAAATTTTAGCTAGAAACTGTATTTTTGTCGATTTTTATTGAATTTGAACTATATTTCAACGTTTTTTGATGGTTCTGAGCCACCAAACACACTTAAAGCATGCAGAATCGACTCAGAATAGGAAAAGGAGACGTTTAGGTCAATTTTATGCATTCTGGCGTTCGTAGATACAAGAAAACTGTTAAAATTCTTCAGAAACGTCACTTTTGAAGTGTTTTCTTGTACTTTTAAGCCAATCAGATACCCTACGGGCTCGGAAAGTGCAACGAAACCATCAAATTTTAGCTAGAAACTGTATTTTTGTCGATTTTTATTGAATTTGAACTATATTTCAACGTTTTTTGATGGTTCTGAGCCACCAAACACACTTAAAGCATGCAGAATCGACTCAGAATAGGAAAAGGAGACGTTTAGGTCAATTTTATGCATTCTGGCGTTCGTAGATACAAGAAAACTGTTAAAATTCTTCAGAAACGTCACTTTTGAAGTGTTTTCTTGTACTTTTAAGCCAATCAGATACCCTACGGGCTCGGAAAGTGCAACGAAACCATCAAATTTTAGCTAGAAACTGTATTTTTGTCGATTTTTATTGAATTTGAACTATATTTCAACGTTTTTTGATGGTTCTGAGCCACCAAACACACTTAAAGCATGCAGAATCGACTCAGAATAGGAAAAGGAGACGTTTAGGTCAATTTTATGCATTCTGGCGTTCGTAGATACAAGAAAACTGTTAAAATTCTTCAGAAACGTCACTTTTGAAGTGTTTTCTTGTACTTTTAAGCCAATCAGATACCCTACGGGCTCGGAAAGTGCAACGAAACCATCAAATTTTAGCTAGAAACTGTATTTTTGTCGATTTTTATTGAATTTGAACTATATTTCAACGTTTTTTGATGGTTCTGAGCCACCAAACACACTTAAAGCATGCAGAATCGACTCAGAATAGGAAAAGGAGACGTTTAGGTCAATTTTATGCATTCTGGCGTTCGTAGATACAAGAAAACTGTTAAAATTCTTCAGAAACGTCACTTTTGAAGTGTTTTCTTGTACTTTTAAGCCAATCAGATACCCTACGGGCTCGGAAAGTGCAACGAACCCATCAAATTTTAGCTAGAAACTGTATTTTTGTCGATTTTTATTGAATTTGAACTATATTTCAACGTTTTTTGATGGTTCTGAGCCACCAAACACACTTAAAGCATGCAGAATCGACTCAGAATAGGAAAAGGAGACGTTTAGGTCAATTTTATGCATTCTGGCGTTCGTAGATACAAGAAAACTGTTAAAATTCTTCAGAAACGTCACTTTTGAAGTGTTTTCTTTTACTTTTAAGGCAATCAGATACCCAACGGGCTCGGAAAGTGCAACGAAACCATCAAATTTTAGCTAGAAACTGTATTTTTGTCGATTTTTATTGAATTTGAACTATCTTTCAACGTTTTTTGATGGTTCTGAGCCACCAAACACACTTAAAGCATGCAGAATCGACTCAGAATAGGAAAAGGAGACGTTTAGGTCAATTTTATGCATTCTGGCGTTCGTAGATACAAGAAAACTGTTAAAATTCTTCAGAAACGTCACTTTTGAAGTGTTTTCTTGTACTTTTAAGCCAATCAGATACCCTACGGGCTCGGAAAGTGCAACGAAACCATCAAATTTTAGCTAGAAACTGTATTTTTGTCGATTTTTATTGAATTTGAACTATATTTCAACGTTTTTTGATGGTTCTGAGCCACCAAACACACTTAAAGCATGCAGAATCGACTCAGAATAGGAAAAGGAGACGTTTAGGTCAATTTTATGCATTCTGGCGTTCGTAGATACAAGAAAACTGTTAAAATTCTTCAGAAACGTCACTTTTGAAGTGTTTTCTTGTACTTTTAAGCCAATCAGATACCCTACGGGCTCGGAAAGTGCAACGAAACCATCAAATTTTAGCTAGAAACTGTATTTTTGTCGATTTTTATTGAATTTGAACTATATTTCAACGTTTTTTGATGGTTCTGAGCCACCAAACACACTTAAAGCATGCAGAATCGACTCAGAATAGGGAAAAGGAGACGTTTAGGTCAATTTTATGCATTCTGGCGTTCGTAGATACAAGAAAACTGTTAAAATTCTTCAGAAACGTCACTTTTGAAGTGTTTTCTTGTACTTTTAAGCCAATCAGATACCCTACGGGCTCGGAAAGTGCAACGAAACCATAAAATTTTAGCTAGAAACTGTATTTTTGTCGATTTTTATTGAATTTGAACTATATTTCAACGTTTTTTGATGGTTCTGAGCCACCAAACACACTTAAAGCATGCAGAATGACTCAGAATAGGAAAAGGAGACGTTTAGGTCAATTTTATGCATTCTGGCGTTCGTAGATACAAGAAAAGTGTTAAAATTCTTCAGAAACGTCACTTTTGAAGTGTTTTCTTGTACTTTTAAGCCAATCAGATACCCAACGGGCTCGGAAAGTGCAACGAAACCATCAAATTTTAGCTAGAAACTGTATTTTTGTCGATTTTTATTGAATTTGAACTATATTTCAACGTTTTTTGATGGTTCTGAGCCACCAAACACACTTAAAGCATGCAGAATCGACTCAGAATAGGAAAAGGAGACGTTTAGGTCAATTTTATGCATTCTGGCGTTCGTAGATACAAGAAAACTGTTAAAATTCTTCAGAAACGTCACTTTTGAAGTGTTTTCTTGTACTTTTAAGCCAATCAGATACCCAACGGGCTCGGAAAGTGCAACGAAACCATCAAATTTTAGCTAGAAACTGTATTTTTGTCGATTTTTATTGAATTTGAACTATCTTTCAACGTTTTTTGATGGTTCTGAGCCACCAAACACACTTAAAGCATGCAGAATCGACTCAGAATAGGAAAAGGAGACGTTTAGGTCAATTTTATGCATTCTGGCGTTCGTAGATACAAGAAAACTGTTAAAATTCTTCAGAAACGTCACTTTTGAAGTGTTTTCTTGTACTTTTAAGCCAATCAGATACCCTACGGGCTCGGAAAGTGCAACGAAACCATCAAATTTTAGCTAGAAACTGTATTTTTGTCGATTTTTATTGAATTTGAACTATATTTCAACGTTTTTTGATGGTTCTGAGCCACCAAACACACTTAAAGCATGCAGAATCGACTCAGAATAGGAAAAGGAGACGTTTAGGTCAATTTTATGCATTCTGGCGTTCGTAGATACAAGAAAACTGTTAAAATTCTTCAGAAACGTCACTTTTGAAGTGTTTTCTTGTACTTTTCAGCCAATCAGATACCCTACGGGCTCGGAAAGTGCAACGAAACCATCAAATTTTAGCTAGAAACTGTATTTTTGTCGATTTTTATTGAATTTGAACTATATTTCAACGTTTTTTGATGGTTCTGAGCTACCAAACACACTTAAAGCATGCAGAATCGACTCAGAATAGGAAAAGGAGACGTTTAGGTCAATTTTATGCATTCTGGCGTTCGTAGATACAAGAAAACTGTTAAAATTCTTCAGAAACGTCACTTTTGAAGTGTTTTCTTGTACTTTTAAGCCAATCAGATACCCAACGGGCTCGGAAAGTGCAACGAAACCATCAAATTTTAGCTAGAAACTGTATTTTTGTCGATTTTTATTGAATTTGAACTATATTTCAACGTTTTTTGATGGTTCTGAGCCACCAAACACACTTAAAGCATGCAGAATTTAGATCAATTTTATGCATTCTGGCGTTCGTAGATACAAGAAAACTGTTAAAATTCTTCAGAAACGTCACTTTTGAAGTGTTTTCTTGTACTTTTAAGCCAATCAGATACCCTACGGGCTCGGAAAGTGCAACGAAACCATCAAATTTTAGCTAGAAACTGTATTTTTGTCGATTTTTATTGAATTTGAACTATATTTCAACGTTTTTTGATGGTTCTGAGCCACCAAACACACTTAAAGCATGCAGAATCGACTCAGAATAGGAAAAGGAGACGTTTAGGTCAATTTTATGCATTCTGGCGTTCGTAGATACAAGAAAACTGTTAAAATTCTTCAGAAACGTCACTTTTGAAGTGTTTTCTTGTACTTTTAAGCCAATCAGATACCCTACGGGCTCGGAAAGTGCAACGAAACCATCAAATTTTAGGTAGAAACTGTATTTTTGTCGATTTTTATTGAATTTGAACTATATTTCAACGTTTTTTGATGGTTCTGAGCCACCAAACACACTTAAACCATGCAGAATCGACTCAGAATAGGAAAAGGAGACGTTTAGGTCAATTTTATGCATTCTGGCGTTCGTAGATACAAGAAAACTGTTAAAATTCTTCAGAAACGTCACTTTTGAAGTGTTTTCTTGTACTTTTAAGCCAATCAGATACCCTACGGGCTCGGAAAGTGCAACGAAACCATCAAATTTTAGCTAGAAACTGTATTTTTGTCGATTTTTATTGAATTTGAACTATATTTCAACGTTTTTTGTTGGTTCTGAGCCACCAAACACACTTAAAGCATGCAGAATCGACTCAGAATAGGAAAAGGAGACGTTTAGGTCAATTTTATGCATTCTGGCGTTCGTAGATACAAGAAAAGTGTTAAAATTCTTCAGAAACGTCACTTTTGAAGTGTTTTCTTGTACTTTTAAGCCAATCAGATACCCAACGGGCTCGGAAAGTGCAACGAAACCATCAAATTTTAGCTAGAAACTGTATTTTTGTCGATTTTTATTGAATTTGAACTATATTTCAACGTTTTTTGATGGTTCTGAGCCACCAAACACAACTAAAGCATGCAGAATCGACTCAGAATAGGAAAAGGAGACGTTTAGGTCAATTTTATGCATTCTGGCGTTCGTAGATACAAGAAAACTGTTAAAATTCTTCAGAAACGTCACTTTTGAAGTGTTTTCTTGTACTTTTAAGCCAATCAGATACCCTACGGGCTCGGAAAGTGCAACGAAACCATCAAATTTTAGCTAGAAACTGTATTTTTGTCGATTTTTATTGAATTTGAACTATATTTCAACGTTTTTTGATGGTTCTGAGCCACCAAACACACTTATAGCATGCAGAATCGACTCAGAATAGGAAAAGGAGACGTTTAGGTCAGTTTTATGCATTCTGGCGCTCGTAGATACAAGATAACTGTTAAAATTCTTCAGAAACGTCACTTCTGAAGTGTTTTCTTGTACTTTTAAGCCAATCAGATACCCTACGGGCTCGGAAAGTGCAAACTGTATTTTTGTCGATTTTTATTGAATTTGAACTATATTTCAACGTTTTTCGATGGTTCTGAGCCACCAAACACACTTAAAGCATGCAGAATCGACTCAGAATAGGAAAAGGAGACGTTTAGGTCAATTTTATGCATTCTGGCGTTCGTAGATACAAGAAAACTGTTAAAATTCTTCAGAAACGTCACTTTTGAAGTGTTTTCTTGTACTTTTAAGCCAATCAGATACCCTACGGGCTCGGAAAGTGCAACGAAACCATCAAATTTTAGCTAGAAACTGTATTTTTGTCGATTTTTATTGAATTTGAACTATATTTCAACGTTTTTTGTTGGTTCTGAGCCACCAAACACACTTAAAGCATGCAGAATCGACTCAGAATAGGAAAAGGAGACGTTTAGGTCAATTTTATGCATTCTGGCGTTCGTAGATACAAGAAAAGTGTTAAAATTCTTCAGAAACGTCACTTTTGAAGTGTTTTCTTGTACTTTTAAGCCAATCAGATACCCAACGGGCTCGGAAAGTGCAACGAAACCATCAAATTTTAGCTAGAAACTGTATTTTTGTCGATTTTTATTGAATTTGAACTATATTTCAACGTTTTTTGATGGTTCTGAGCCACCAAACACACTTAAAGCATGCAGAATCGACTCAGAATAGGAAAAGGAGACGTTTAGGTCAATTTTATGCATTCTGGCGTTCGTAGATACAAGAAAACTGTTAAAATTCTTCAGAAACGTCACTTTTGAAGTGTTTTCTTGTACTTTTAAGCCAATCAGATACCCTACGGGCTCGGAAAGTGCAACGAAACCATCAAATTTTAGCTAGAAACTGTATTTTTGTCGATTTTTATTGAATTTGAACTATATTTCAACGTTTTTTGATGGTTCTGAGCCACCAAACACACTTAAAGCATGCAGAATCGACTCAGAATAGGAAAAGGAGACGTTTAGGTCAATTTTATGCATTCTGGCGTTCGTAGATACAAGAAAACTGTTAAAATTCTTCAGAAACGTCACTTTTGAAGTGTTTTCTTGTACTTTTAAGCCAATCAGATACCCTACGGGCTCGGAATGTGCAACGAAACCATCAAATTTTAGCTAGAAACTGTATTTTTGTCGATTTTTATTGAATTTGAACTATATTTCAACGTTTTTTGATGGTTCTGAGCCACCAAACACACTTAAAGCATGCAGAATCGACTCAGAATAGGAAAAGGAGACGTTTAGGTCAATTTTATGCATTCTGGCGTTCGTAGATACAAGAAAACTGTTAAAATTCTTCAGAAACGTCACCTTTGAAGTGTTTTCTTGTACTTTTAAGCCAATCAGATACCCTACGGGCTCGGAAAGTGCAACGAAACCATCAAATTTTAGCTAGAAACTGTATTTTCGTCGATTTTTATTGAATTTGAACTATATTTCAACGTTTTTTGATGGTTCTGAGCCACCAAACACACTTAAAGCATGCAGAATCTACTCAGAATAGGAAAAGGAGACGTTTAGGTCAATTTTATGCATTCTGGCGTTCGTAGATACAAGAAAACTGTTAAAATTCTTCAGAAACGTCACTTTTGAAGTGTTTTCTTGTACTTTTAAGCCAATCAGATACCCTACGGGCTCGGAAAGTGCAACGAAACCATCAAATTTTAGCTAGAAACTGTATTTTTGTCGATTTTTATTGAATTTGAACTATATTTCAACGTTTTTTGATGGTTCTGAGCCACCAAACACACTTAAAGCATGCAGAATCGACTCAGAATAGGAAAAGGAGACGTTTAGGTCAATTTTATGCATTCTGGCGTTCGTAGATACAAGAAAACTGTTAAAATTCTTCAGAAACGTCACTTTTGAAGTGTTTTCTTGTACTTTTAAGCCAATCAGATACCCTACGGGCTCGGAAAGTGCAACGAAACCATCAAATTTTAGCTAGAAACTGTATTTTTGTCGATTTTTATTGAATTTGAACTATATTTCAACGTTTTTTGATGGTTCTGAGCCACCAAACACACTTAAAGCATGCAGAATCGACTCAGAATAGGAAAAGGAGACGTTTAGGTCAATTTTATGCATTCTGGCGTTCGTAGATACAAGAAAACTGTTAAAATTCTTCAGAAACGTCACTTTTGAAGTGTTTTCTTGTACTTTTAAGCCAATCAGATACCCTACGGGCTCGGAAAGTGCAACGAAACCATCAAATTTTAGCTAGAAACTGTATTTTTGTCGATTTTTATTGAATTTGAACTATATTTCAACGTTTTTTGATGGTTCTGAGCCACCAAACACACTTAAAGCATGCAGAATCGACTCAGAATAGGAAAAGGAGACGTTTAGGTCAATTTTATGCATTCTGGCGTTCGTAGATACAAGAAAACTGTTAAAATTCTTCAGAAACGTCACTTTTGAAGTGTTTTCTTGTACTTTTAAGCCAATCAGATACCCTACGGGCTCGGAAAGTGCAACGAAACCATCAAATTTTAGCTAGAAACTGTATTTTTGTCGATTTTTATTGAATTTGAACAATATTTCAACGTTTTTTGATGGTTCTGAGCCACCAAACACACTTAAAGCATGCAGAATCGACTCAGAATAGGAAAAGGAGACGTTTAGGTCAATTTTATGCATTCTGGCGTTCGTAGATACAAGAAAACTGTTAAAATTCTTCAGAAACGTCACTTTTGAAGTGTTTTCTTGTACTTTTAAGCCAATCAGATACCCAACGGGCTCGGAAAGTGCAACGAAACCATCAAATTTTAGCTAGAAACTGTATTTTTGTCGATTTTTATTGAATTTGAACTATATTTCAACGTTTTTTGATGGTTCTGAGCCACCAAACACACTTAAAGCATGCAGAATCGATTCAGAATAGGAAAAGGAGACGTTTAGGTCAATTTTATGCATTCTGGCGTTCGTAGATACAAGAAAACTGTTAAAATTCTTCAGAAACGTCACTTTTGAAGTGTTTTCTTGTACTTTTAAGCCAATCAGATACCCTACGGGCTCGGAAATTGCAACGAAACCATCAAATTTTAGCTAGAAACTGTATTTTTGTCGATTTTTATTGAATTTGAACTATATTTCAACGTTTTTTGATGGTTCTGAGCCACCAAACACACTTAAAGCATGCAGAATCGACTCAGAATAGGAAAAGGAGACGTTTAGGTCAATTTTATGCATTCTGGCGTTCGTAGATACAAGAAAACTGTTAAAATTCTTCAGAAACGTCACTTTTGAAGTGTTTTCTTGTACTTTTAAGCCAATCAGATACCCTACGGGCTCGGAAAGTGCAACGAAACCATCAAATTTTAGCTAGAAACTGTATTTTTGTCGATTTTTATTGAATTTGAACTATATTTCAACGTTTTTTGATGGTTCTGAGCCACCAAACACACTTAAAGCATGCAGAATCGACTCAGAATAGGAAAAGGAGACGTTTAGGTCAATTTTATGCATTCTGGCGTTCGTGGATACAAGAAAACTGTTAAAATTCTTCAGAAACGTCACTTTTGAAGTGTTTTCTTGTACTTTTAAGCCAATCAGATACCCTACGGGCTCGGAAAGTGCAACGAAACCATCAAATTTTAGCTAGAAACTGTATTTTTGTCGATTTTTATTGAATTTGAACTATATTTCAACGGTTTTTGATGGTTCTGAGCCACCAAACACACTTAAAGCATGCAGAATCGACTCAGAATAGGAAAAGGAGACGTTTAGGTCAATTTTATGCATTCTGGCGTTCGTAGATACGAGAAAACTGTAAAAATTCTTCAGGAACGTCACTTTTGAAGTGTTTTCTTGTACTTTTAAGCCAATCAGATACCCTACGGGCTCGGAAAGTGCAACGAAACCATCAAATTTTAGCTAGAAACTGTATTTTTGTCGATTTTTATTGAATTTGAACTATATTTCAACGTTTTTTGATGGTTCTGAGCCACCAAACACACTTAAAGCATGCAGAATCGACTCAGAATAGGAAAAGGAGACGTTTAGGTCAATTTTATGCATTCTGGCGTTCGTAGATACAAGAAAACTGTTAAAATTCTTCAGAAACGTCACTTTTGAAGTGTTTTCTTGTACTTTTAAGCCAATCAGATACCCTACGGGCTCGGAAAGTGCAACGAAACCATCAAATTTTAGCTAGAAACTGTATTTTTGTCGATTTTTATTGAATTTGAACTATATTTCAACGTTTTTTGATGGTTCTGAGCCACCAAACACACTTAAAGCATGCAGAATCGACTCAGAATAGGAAAAGGAGACGTTTAGGTCAATTTTATGCATTCTGGCGTTCGTAGATACAAGAAAACTGTTAAAATTCTTCAGAAACGTCACTTTCTGAGCCACCAAACACACTTAAAGCATGCAGAATCGACTCAGAATAGGAAAAGGAGACGTTTAGGTCAATTTTATGCATTCTGGCGTTCGTAGATACGAGAAAACTGTTAAAATTCTTCAGGAACGTCACTTTTGAAGTGTTTTCTTGTACTTTTAAGCCAATCAGATACCCTACGGGCTCGGAAAGTGCAACGAAACCATCAAATTTTAGCTAGAAACTGTATTTTTGTCGATTTTTATTGAATTTGAACTATATTTCAACGTTTTTTGATGGTTCTGAGCCACCAAACACACTTAAAGCATGCAGAATCGACTCAGAATAGGAAAAGGAGACGTTTAGGTCAATTTTATGCATTCTGGCGTTCGTAGATACAAGAAAACTGTTAAAATTCTTCAGAAACGTCACTTTTGAAGTGTTTTCTTGTACTTTTAAGCCAATCAGATACCCTACGGGCTCGGAAAGTGCAACGAAACCATCAAATTTTAGCTAGAAACTGTATTTTTGTCGATTTTTATTGAATTTGAACTATATTTCAACGTTTTTTGATGGTTCTGAGCCACCAAACACACTTAAAGCATGCAGAATCGACTCAGAATAGGAAAAGGAGACGTTTAGGTCAATTTTATGCATTCTGGCGTTCGTAGATACAAGAAAACTGTTAAAATTCTTCAGAAACGTCACTTTTGAAGTGTTTTCTTGTACTTTTAAGCCAATCAGATACCCTACGGGCTCGGAAAGTGCAACGAAACCATCAAATTTTAGCTAGAAACTGTATTTTTGTCGATTTTTATTGAATTTGAACTATATTTCAACGTTTTTTGATGGTTCTGAGCCACCAAACACACTTAAAGCATGCAGAATCGACTCAGAATAGGAAAAGGAGACGTTTAGGTCAATTTTATGCATTCTGGCGTTCGTAGATACAAGAAAACTGTTAAAATTCTTCAGAAACGTCACTTTTGAAGTGTTTTCTTGTACTTTTAAGCCAATCAGATACCCTACGGTCTCGGAAAGTGCAACGAAACCATCAAATTTTAGCTAGAAACTGTATTTTTATATACCCTACGGTCTCGGAAAGTGCAACGAAACCATCAAATTTTAGCTAGAAACTGTATTTTTGTCGATTTTTATTGAATTTGAACTATATTTCAACGTTTTTTGATGGTTCTGAGCCACCAAACACACTTAAAGCATGCAGAATCGACTCAGAATAGGAAAAGGAGACGTTTAGGTTAATTTTATGCATTCTGGCGTTCGTAGATACAAGAAAACTGTTAAAATTCTTCAGAAACGTCACTTTTGAAGTGTTTTCTTGTACTTTTAAGCCAATCAGATACCCTACGGGCTCGGAAAGTGCAACGAAACCATCAAATTTTAGCTAGAAACTGTATTTTTGTTGATTTTTATTGAATTTGAACTATATTTCAACGTTTTTTGATGGTTCTGAGCCACCAAACACACTTAAAGCATGCAGAATCGACTCAGAATAGGAAAAGGAGACGTTTAGGTCAATTTTATGCATTCTGGCGTTCGTAGATACAAGAAAACTGTTAAAATTCTTCAGAAACGTCACTTTTGAAGTGTTTTCTTGTACTTTTAAGCCAATCAGATACCCTACGGGCTCGGAAAGTGCAACGAAACCATCAAATTTTAGCTAGAAACTGTATTTTTGTCGATTTTTATTGAATTTGAACTATATTTCAACGTTTTTTGATGGTTCTGAGCCACCAAACACACTTAAAGCATGCAGAATCGACTCAGAATAGGAAAAGGAGACGTTTAGGTCAATTTTATGCATTCTGGCGTTCGTAGATACGAGAAAACTGTTAAAATTCTTCAGAAACGTCACTTTTGAAGTGTTTTCTTGTACTTTTAAGCCAATCAGATACCCTACGGGCTCGGAAAGTGCAACGAAACCATCAAATTTTAGCTAGAAACTGTATTTTTGTCGATTTTTATTGAATTTGAACTATATTTCAACGTTTTTTGATGGTTCTGAGCCACCAAACACACTTAAAGCATGCAGAATCGACTCAGAATAGGAAAAGGAGACGTTTAGGTCAATTTTATGCATTCTGGCGTTCGTAGATACAAGAAAACTGTTAAAATTCTTCAGAAACGTCACTTTTGAAGTGTTTTCTTGTACTTTTAAGCCAATCAGATACCCTACGGGCTCGGAAAGTGCAACGAAACCATCAAATTTTAGCTAGAAACTGTATTTTTGTCGATTTTTATTGAATTTGAACTATATTTCAACGTTTTTTGATGGTTCTGAGCCACCAAACACACTTAAAGCATGCAGAATCGACTCAGAATAGGAAAAGGAGACGTTTAGGTCAATTTTATGCATTCTGGCGTTCGTAGATACAAGAAAACTGTTAAAATTCTTCAGAAACGTCACTTTTGAAGTGTTTTCTTGTACTTTTAAGCCAATCAGATACCCTACGGGCTCGGAAAGTGCAACGAAACCATCAAATTTTAGCTAGAAACTCTATTTTTGTCGATTTTTATTGAATTTGAACTACATATATTTCAACGTTTTTTGATGGTTCTGAGCCACCAAACACACTTAAAGCATGCAGAATCGACTCAGAATAGGAAAAGGAGACGTTTAGGTCAATTTTATGCATTCTGGCGTTCGTAGATACAAGAAAACTGTTAAAATTCTTCAGAAACGTCACTTTTGAAGTATTTTCTTGTACTTTTAAGCCAATCAGATACCCTACGGGCTCGGAAAGTGCAACGAAACCATCAAATTTTAGCTAGAAACTGTATTTTTGTCGATTTTTATTGAATTTGAACTATATTTCAACGTTTTTTGATGGTTCTGAGCCACCAAACACACTTAAAGCATGCAGAATCGACTCAGAATAGGAAAAGGAGACGTTTAGGTCAATTTTATGCATTCTGGCGTTCGTAGATACAAGAAAACTGTTAAAATTCTTCAGAAACGTCACTTTTGAAGTGTTTTCTTGTACTTTTAAGCCAATCAGATACCCTACGGGCTCGGAAAGTGCAACGAAACCATCAAATTTTAGCTAGAAACTGTATTTTTGTCGATTTTTATTGAATTTGAACTATATTTCAACGTTTTTTGATGGTTCTGAGCCACCAAACACACTTAAAGCATGCAGAATCGACTCAGAATAGGAAAAGGAGACGTTTAGGTCAATTTTATGCATTCTGGCATTCGTAGATACAAGAAAACTGTTAAAATTCTTCAGAAACGTCACTTTTGAAATGTTTTCTTGTACTTTTAAGCCAATCAGATACCCTACGGGCTCGGAAAGTGCAACGAAACCATCAAATTTTAGCTAGAAACTGTATTTTTGTCGATTTTTATTGAATTTGAACTATATTTCAACGTTTTTTGATGGTTCTGAGCCACCAAACACACTTAAAGCATGCAGAATCGACTCAGAATAGGAAAAGGAGACGTTTAGGTCAATTTTATGCATTCTGGCGTTCGTAGATACAAGAAAACTGTTAAAATTCTTCAGAAACGTCACTTTTGAAGTGTTTTGTTGTACTTTTAAGCCAATCAGATACCCTACGGGCTCGGAAAGTGCAACGAAACCATCGAATTTTAGCTAGAAACTGTATTTTTGTCGATTTTTATTGAATTTGAACTATATTTCAACGTTTTTTGATGGTTCTGAGCCACCAAACACACTTAAAGCATGCAGAATCGACTCAGAATAGGAAAAGGAGATGTTTAGGTCAATTTTATGCATTCTGGCGTTCGTAGATACAAGAAAACTGTTAAAATTCTTCAGAAACGTCACTTTTGAAGTGTTTTCTTGTACTTTTAAGCCAATCAGATACCCTACGGGCTCGGAAAGTGCAACGAAACCATCAAATTTTAGCTAGAAACTGTATTTTTGTCGATTTTTATTGAATTTGAACTATATTTCAACGTTTTTTGATGGTTCTGAGCCACCAAACACACTTAAAGCATGCAAAATCGACTCAGAATAGGAAAAGGAGACGTTTAGGTCAATTTTATGCATTCTGGTGTTCGTAGATACAAGAAAACTGTTAAAATTCTTCAGAAACGTCACTTTTGAAGTGTTTTCTTGTACTTTTAAGCCAATCAGATACCCGACGAGCTCGGAAAGTGCAACGAAACCATCAAATTTTAGCTAGAAACTGTATTTTTGTCGATTTTTATTGAATTTGAACTATATTTCAACGTTTTTTGATGGTTCTGAGCCACCAAACACACTTAAAGCATGCAGAATCGACTCAGAATAGGAAAAGGAGACGTTTAGGTCAATTTTATGCATTCTGGCGTTCGTAGATACAAGAAAACTGTTAAAATTCTTCAGAAACGTCACTTTTGAAGTGTTTTCTTGTACTTTTAAGCCAATCAGATACTCTGCGGGCTCGGAAAGTGCAACGAAACCATCAAATTTTAGCTAGAAACTGTATTTTTGTCGATTTTTATTGAATTTGAACTATATTTCAACGTTTTTTGATGGTTCTGAGCCACCAAACACACTTAAAGCATGCAGAATCGACTCAGAATAGGAAAAGGAGACGTTTAGGTCAATTTTATGCATTCTGGCGTTCGTAGATACAAGAAAACTGTTAAAATTCTTCAGAAACGTCACTTTTGAAGTGTTTTCTTGTACTTTTAAGCCAATCAGATACCCTACGGGCTCGGAAAGTGCAACGAAACCATCAAATTTTAGCTAGAAACTGTATTTTTGTCGATTTTTATTGAATTTGAACTATATTTCAACGTTTTTTGATGGTTCTGAGCCACCAAACACACTTAAAGCATGCAGAATCGACTCAGAATAGGAAAAGGAGACGTTTAGGTCAATTTTATGCATTCTGGCGTTCGTAGATACAAGAAAACTGTTAAAATTCTTCAGAAACGTCACTTTTGAAGTGTTTTCTTGTACTTTTAAGCCAATCAGATACCCTACGGGCTCGGAAAGTGCAACGAAACCATCAAATTTTAGCTAGAAACTCTATTTTTGTCGATTTTTATTGAATTTGAACTATATTTCAACGTTTTTTGATGGTTCTGAGCCACCAAACACACTTAAAGCATGCAGAATCGACTCAGAATAGGAAAAGGAGACGTTTAGGTCAATTTTATGCATTCTGGCGTTCGTAGATACAAGAAAACTGTTAAAATTCTTCAGAAACGTCACTTTTGAAGTGTTTTCTTGTACTTTTAAGCCAATCAGATACCCTACGGGCTCGGAAAGTGCAACGAAACCATCAAATTTTAGCTAGAAACTGTATTTTTGTCGATTTTTATTGAATTTGAACTATATTTCAACGTTTTTTGATGGTTCTGAGCCACCAAACACACTTAAAGCATGCAGAATCGACTCAGAATAGGAAAAGGAGACGTTTAGGTCAATTTTATGCATTCTGGCGTTCGTAGATACAAGAAAACTGTTAAAATTCTTCAGAAACGTCACTTTTGAAGTGTTTTCTTGTACTTTTAAGCCAATCAGATACCCTACGGGCTCGGAAAGTGCAACGAAACCATCAAATTTTAGCTAGAAACTGTATTTTTGTCGATTTTTATTGAATTTGAACTATATTTCAACGTTTTTTGATGGTTCTGAGCCACCAAACACACTTAAAGCATGCAGAATCGACTCAGAATAGGAAAAGGAGACGTTTAGGTCAATCTTATGCATTCTGGCGTTCGTAGATACAAGAAAACTGTTAAAATTCTTCAGAAACGTCACTTTTGAAGTGTTTTCTTGTACTTTTAAGCCAATCAGATACCCTACGGGCTCGGAAAGTGCAACGAAACCATCAAATTTTAGCCAGAAACTGTATTTTTGTCGATTTTTATTGAATTTGAACTATATTTCAACGTTTTTTGATGGTTCTGAGCCACCAAACACACTTAAAGCATGCAGAATCGACTCAGAATAGGAAAAGGAGACGTTTAGGTCAATTTTATGCATTCTGGCGTTCGTAGATACAAGAAAACTGTTAAAATTCTTCAGAAACGTCACTTTTGAAGTGTTTTCTTGTACTTTTAAGCCAATCAGATACCCTACGGGCTCGGAAAGTGCAACGAAACCATCAAATTTTAGCTAGAAACTGTATTTTTGTCGATTTTTATTGAATTTGAACTATATTTCAACGTTTTTTGATGGTTCTGAGCCACCAAACACACTTAAAGCATGCAGAATCGACTCAGAATAGGAAAAGGAGACGTTTAGGTCAATTTTATGCATTCTGGCGTTCGTAGATACAAGAAAACTGTTAAAATTCTTCAGAAACGTCACTTTTGAAATGTTTTCTTGTACTTTTAAGCCAATCAGATACCCTACGGGCTCGGAAAGTGCAACGAAACCATCAAATTTTAGCTAGAAACTGTATTTTTGTCGATTTTTATTGAATTTGAACTATATTTCAAAGTTTTTTGATGGTTCTGAGCCACCAAACACACTTAAAGCATGCAGAATCGACTCAGAATAGGAAAAGGAGACGTTTAGGTCAATTTTATGCATTCTGGCGTTCGTAGATACAAGAAAACTGTTAAAATTCTTCAGAAACGTCACTTTTGAAGTGTTTTCTTGTACTTTTAAGCCAATCAGATACCCTACGGGCTCGGAAAGTGCAACGAAACCATCGAATTTTAGCTAGAAACTGTATTTTTGTCGATTTTTATTGAATTTGAACTATATTTCAACGTTTTTTGATGGTTCTGAGCCACCAAACACACTTAAAGCATGCAGAATCGACTCAGAATAGGAAAAGGAGACGTTTAGGTCAATTTTATGCATTCTGGCGTTCGTAGATACAAGAAAACTGTTAAAATTCTTCAGAAACGTCACTTTTGAAGTGTTTTCTTGTACTTTTAAGCCAATCAGATACCCTACGGGCTCGGAAAGTGCAACGAAACCATCAAATTTTAGCTAAAAACTGTATTTTTGTCGATTTTTATTGAATTTGAACTATATTTCAACGTTTTTTGATGGTTCTGAGCCACCAAACACACTTAAAGCATGCAGAATCGACTCAGAATAGGAAAAGGAGACGTTTAGGTCAATTTTATGCATTCTGGCGTTCGTAGATACAAGAAAACTGTTAAAATTCTTCAGAAACGTCACTTTTGAAGTGTTTTCTTGTACTTTTAAGCCAATCAGATACCCTACGGGCTCGGAAAGTGCAACGAAACCATCAAATTTTAGCTAGAAACTGTATTTTTGTCGATTTTTATTGAATTTGAACTATATTTCAAAGTTTTTTGATGGTTCTGAGCCACCAAACACACTTAAAGCATGCAGAATCGACTCAGAATAGGAAAAGGAGACGTTTAGGTCAATTTTATGCATTCTGGCGTTCGTAGATACAAGAAAACTGTTAAAATTCTTCAGAAACGTCACTTTTGAAGTGTTTTCTTGTACTTTTAAGCCAATCAGATACCCTACGGACTCGGAAAGTGCAACGAAACCATCAAATTTTAGCTAGAAACTGTATTTTTGTCGATTTTTATTGAATTTGAACTATAGTTCAACGTTTTTTGATGGTTCTGAGCCACCAAACACACTTAAAGCATGCAGGATCGACTCAGAATAGGAAAAGGAGACGTTTAGGTCAATTTTATGCATTCTGGCGTTCGTAGATACAAGAAAACTGTTAAAATTCTTCAGAAACGTCACTTTTGAAGTGTTTTCTTGTACTTTTAAGCCAATCAGATACCCAACGGGCTCGGAAAGTGCAACGAAACCATCAAATTTTAGCTAGAAACTGTATTTTTGTCGATTTTTATTGAATTTGAACTATATTTCAACGTTTTTTGATGGTTCTGAGCCACCAAACACACTTAAAGCATGCAGAATCGACTCAGAATAGGAAAAGGAGACGTTTAGGTCAATTTTATGCATTCTGGCGTTCGTAGATACAAGAAAACTGTTAAAATTCTTCAGAAACGTCACTTTTGAAGTGTTTTCTTGTACTTTTAAGCCAATCAGATACCCAACGGGCTCGGAAAGTGCAACGAAACCATCAAATTTTAGCTAGAAACTGTATTTTTGTCGATTTTTATTGAATTTGAACTATATTTCAAGGCTTTTTGATGGTTCTGAGCCACCAAACACACTTAAAGCATGCAGAATCGACTAAGAATAGGAAAAGGAGACGTTTAGGTCAATTTTATGCATTCTGGCGTTCGTAGATACAAGAAAACTGTTAAAATTCTTCAGAAACGTCACTTTTGAAGTGTTTTCTTGTACTTTTAAGCCAATCAGATACCCTACGGGCTCGGAAAGTGCAACGAAACCATCAAATTTTAGCTAGAAACTGTATTTTTGTCGATTTTTATTGAATTTGAACTATATTTCAACGTTTTTTGATGGTTCTGAGCCACCAAACACACTTAAAGCATGCAGAATCGACTCAGAATAGGAAAAGGAGACGTTTAGGTCAATTTTATGCATTCTGGCGTTCGTAGATACAAGAAAACTGTTAAAATTCTTCAGAAACGTCACTTTTGAAGTGTTTTCTTGTACTTTTAAGCCAATCAGATACCCTACGGGCTCGGAAAGTGCAACGAAACCATCAAATTTTAGCTAGAAACTCTATTTTTGTCGATTTTTATTGAATTTGAACTACATATATTTCAACGTTTTTTGATGGTTCTGAGCCACCAAACACACTTAAAGCATGCAGAATCGACTCAGAATAGGAAAAGGAGACGTTTAGGTCAATTTTATGCATTCTGGCGTTCGTAGATACAAGAAAACTGTTAAAATTCTTCAGAAACGTCACTTTTGAAGTATTTTCTTGTACTTTTAAGCCAATCAGATACCCTACGGGCTCGGAAAGTGCAACGAAACCATCAAATTTTAGCTAGAAACTGTATTTTTGTCGATTTTTATTGAATTTGAACTATATTTCAACGTTTTTTGATGGTTCTGAGCCACCAAACACACTTAAAGCATGCAGAATCGACTCAGAATAGGAAAAGGAGACGTTTAGGTCAATTTTATGCATTCTGGCGTTCGTAGATACAAGAAAACTGTTAAAATTCTTCAGAAACGTCACTTTTGAAGTGTTTTCTTGTACTTTTAAGCCAATCAGATACCCTACGGGCTCGGAAAGTGCAACGAAACCATCAAATTTTAGCTAGAAACTGTATTTTTGTCGATTTTTATTGAATTTGAACTATATTTCAACGTTTTTTGATGGTTCTGAGCCACCAAACACACTTAAAGCATGCAGAATCGACTCAGAATAGGAAAAGGAGACGTTTAGGTCAATTTTATGCATTCTGGCATTCGTAGATACAAGAAAACTGTTAAAATTCTTCAGAAACGTCACTTTTGAAATGTTTTCTTGTACTTTTAAGCCAATCAGATACCCTACGGGCTCGGAAAGTGCAACGAAACCATCAAATTTTAGCTAGAAACTGTATTTTTGTCGATTTTTATTGAATTTGAACTATATTTCAACGTTTTTTGATGGTTCTGAGCCACCAAACACACTTAAAGCATGCAGAATCGACTCAGAATAGGAAAAGGAGACGTTTAGGTCAATTTTATGCATTCTGGCGTTCGTAGATACAAGAAAACTGTTAAAATTCTTCAGAAACGTCACTTTTGAAGTGTTTTGTTGTACTTTTAAGCCAATCAGATACCCTACGGGCTCGGAAAGTGCAACGAAACCATCGAATTTTAGCTAGAAACTGTATTTTTGTCGATTTTTATTGAATTTGAACTATATTTCAACGTTTTTTGATGGTTCTGAGCCACCAAACACACTTAAAGCATGCAGAATCGACTCAGAATAGGAAAAGGAGATGTTTAGGTCAATTTTATGCATTCTGGCGTTCGTAGATACAAGAAAACTGTTAAAATTCTTCAGAAACGTCACTTTTGAAGTGTTTTCTTGTACTTTTAAGCCAATCAGATACCCTACGGGCTCGGAAAGTGCAACGAAACCATCAAATTTTAGCTAGAAACTGTATTTTTGTCGATTTTTATTGAATTTGAACTATATTTCAACGTTTTTTGATGGTTCTGAGCCACCAAACACACTTAAAGCATGCAAAATCGACTCAGAATAGGAAAAGGAGACGTTTAGGTCAATTTTATGCATTCTGGTGTTCGTAGATACAAGAAAACTGTTAAAATTCTTCAGAAACGTCACTTTTGAAGTGTTTTCTTGTACTTTTAAGCCAATCAGATACCCGACGAGCTCGGAAAGTGCAACGAAACCATCAAATTTTAGCTAGAAACTGTATTTTTGTCGATTTTTATTGAATTTGAACTATATTTCAACGTTTTTTGATGGTTCTGAGCCACCAAACACACTTAAAGCATGCAGAATCGACTCAGAATAGGAAAAGGAGACGTTTAGGTCAATTTTATGCATTCTGGCGTTCGTAGATACAAGAAAACTGTTAAAATTCTTCAGAAACGTCACTTTTGAAGTGTTTTCTTGTACTTTTAAGCCAATCAGATACCCTACGGGCTCGGAAAGTGCAACGAAACCATCAAATTTTAGCTAGAAACTGTATTTTTGTCGATTTTTATTGAATTTGAACTATATTTCAACGTTTTTTGATGGTTCTGAGCCACCAAACACACTTAAAGCATGCAGAATCGTCTCAGAATAGGAAAAGGAGACGTTTAGGTCAATTTTATGCATTCTGGCGTTCGTAGATACAAGAAAACTGTTAAAATTCTTCAGAAACGTCACTTTTGAAGTGTTTTCTTGTACTTTTAAGCCAATCAGATACCCTACGGGCTCGGAAAGTGCAACGAAACCATCAAATTTTAGCTAGAAACTGTATTTTTGTCGATTTTTATTGAATTTGAACTATATTTCAACGTTTTTTGATGGTTCTGAGCCACCAAACACACTTAAAGCATGCAGAATCGACTCAGAATAGGAAAAGGAGACGTTTAGGTCAATTTTATGCATTCTGGCGTTCGTAGATACAAGAAAACTGTTAAAATTCTTCAGAAACGTCACTTTTGAAGTGTTTTCTTGTACTTTTAAGCCAATCAGATACCCTACGGGCTCGGAAAGTGCAACGAAACCATCAAATTTTAGCTAGAAACTGTATTTTTGTCGATTTTTATTGAATTTGAACTATATTTCAACGTTTTTTGATGGTTCTGAGCCACCAAACACACTTAAAGCATGCAGAATCGACTCAGAATAGGAAAAGGAGACGTTTAGGTCAATTTTATGCATTCTGGCGTTCGTAGATACAAGAAAACTGTTAAAATTCTTCAGAAACGTCACTTTTGAAGTGTTTTCTTGTACTTTTAAGCCAATCAGATACCCTACGGGCTCGGAAAGTGCAACGAAACCATCAAATTTTAGCTAGAAACTGTATTTTTGTCGATTTTTATTGAATTTGAACTATATTTCAACGTTTTTTGATGGTTCTGAGCCACCAAACACACTTAAAGCATGCAGAATCGACTCAGAATAGGAAAAGGAGACGTTTAGGTCAATTTTATGCATTCTGGCGTTCGTAGATACAAGAAAACTGTTAAAATTCTTCAGAAACGTCACTTTTGAAGTGTTTTCTTGTACTTTTAAGCCAATCAGATACCCTACGGGCTCGGAAAGTGCAACGAAACCATCAAATTTTAGCTAGAAACTGTATTTTTGTCGATTTTTATTGAATTTGAACTATATTTCAACGTTTTTTGATGGTTCTGAGCCACCAAACACACTTAAAGCATGCAGAATCGACTCAGAATAGGAAAAGGAGACGTTTAGGTCAATTTTATGCATTCTGGCGTTCGTAGATACAAGAAAACTGTTAAAATTCTTCAGAAACGTCACTTTTGAAGTGTTTTCTTGTACTTTTAAGCCAATCAGATACCCTACGGGCTCGGAAAGTGCAACGAAACCATCAAATTTTAGCTAGAAACTGTATTTTTGTCGATTTTTATTGAATTTGAACTATATTTCAACGTTTTTTGATGGTT
The DNA here is from genome assembly GCF_036711695.1 of Zophobas morio. Classification (NCBI taxonomy): domain Eukaryota; kingdom Metazoa; phylum Arthropoda; class Insecta; order Coleoptera; family Tenebrionidae; genus Zophobas; species Zophobas morio. Next base: position 59,806 of record NW_026972841.1, read on the forward strand.
CTGAGCCACCAAACACACTTAAAGCATGCAGAATCGACTCAGAATAGGAAAAGGAGACGTTTAGGTCAATTTTATGCATTCTGGCGTTCGTAGATACAAGAAAACTGTTAAAATTCTTCAGAAACGTCACTTTTGAAATGTTTTCTTGTACTTTTAAGCCAATCAGATACCCAACGGGCTCGGAAAGTGCAACGAAACCATCAAATTTTAGCTAGAAACTGTATTTTTGTCGATTTTTATTGAATTTGAACTATATTTCAACGTTTTTTGATGGTTCTGAGCCACCAAACACACTTAAAGCATGCGGAATCGACTCAGAATAGGAAAAGGAGACGTTTAGGTCAATTTTATGCATTCTGGCGTTCGTAGATACAAGAAAACTGTTAAAATTCTTCAGAAGCGTCACTTTTGAAGTGTTTTCTTGTACTTTTAAGCCAATCAGATACCCTACGGGCTCGGAAAGTGCAACGAAACCATCAAATTTTAGCTAGAAACTGTATTTTTGTCGATTTTTATTGAATTTGAACTATATTTCAACGTTTTTTGATGGTTCTGAGCCACCAAACACACTTAAAGCATGCAGAATCGACTCAGAATAGGAAAAGGAGACGTTTAGGTCAATTTTATGCATTCTGGCGTTCGTAGATACAAGAAAACTGTTAAAATTCTTCAGAAACGTCACTTTTGAAGTGTTTTCTTGTACTTTTAAGCCAATCAGATACCCTACGGGCTCGGAAAGTGCAACGAAACCATCAAATTTTAGCTAGAAACTGTATTTTTGTCGATTTTTATTGAATTTGAACTATATTTCAACGTTTTTTGATGGTTCTGAGCCACCAAACACACTTAAAGCATGCAGAATCGACTCAGAATAGGAAAAGGAGACGTTTAGGTCAATTTTATGCATTCTGGCGTTCGTAGATACAAGAAAACTGTTAAAATTCTTCAGAAACGTCACTTTTGAAGTGTTTTCTTGTACTTTTAAGCCAATCAGATACCCTACGGGCTCGGAAAGTGCAACGAAACCATCAAATTTTAGCTAGAAACTGTATTTTTGTCGATTTTTATTGAATTTGAACTATATTTCAACGTTTTTTGATGGTTCTGAGCCACCAAACACACTTAAAGCATGCAGAATCGACTCAGAATAGGAAAAGGAGACGTTTAGGTCAATTTTATGCATTCTGGCGTTCGTAGATACAAGAAAACTGTTAAAATTCTTCAGAAACGTCACTTTTGAAGTGTTTTCTTTTACTTTTAAGCCAATCAGATACCCTGCGGGCTCGGAAAGTGCAACGAAACCATCAAATTTTAGCTAGAAACTGAATTTTTGTCGATTTTTATTGAATTTGAACTATATTTCAACGTTTTTTGATGGTTCTGAGCCACCAAACACACTTAAAGCATGCAGAATCGACTCAGAATAGGAAAAGGAGACGTTTAGGTCAATTTTATGCATTCTGGCGTTCGTAGATACAAGAAAACTGTTAAAATTCTTCAGAAACGTCACATTTGAAGTGTTTTCTTGTACTTTTAAGCCAATCAGATACCCTACGGGCTCGGAAAGTGCAACGAAACCATTAAATTTTAGCTAGAAACTGTATTTTTGTCGATTTTTATTGAATTTGAACTATATTTCAACGTTTTTTGATGGTTCTGAGCCACCAAACACACTTAAAGCATGCAGAATCGACTCAGAATAGGAAAAGGAGACGTTTAGGTCAATTTTATGCATTCTGGCGTTCGTAAATACAAGAAAACTGTTAAAATTCTTCAGAAACGTCACTTTTGAAGTGTTTTCTTGTACTTTTAAGCCAATCAGATACCCAACGGGCTCGGAAATTGCAACGAAACCATCAAATTTTAGCTAGAAACTGTATTTTTGTCGATTTTTATTGAATTTGAACTATATTTCAACGTTTTTTGATGGTTCTGAGCCACCAAACACACTTAAAGCATGCAGAATCGACTCAGAATAGGAAAAGGAGACGTTTAGGTCAATTTTATGCATTCTGGCGTTCGTAGATACAAGAAAACTGTTAAAATTCTTCAGAAACGTCACTTTTGAAGTGTTTTCTTGTACTTTTAAGCCAATCAGATACCCGACGGGCTCGGAAAGTGCAACGAAACCATCAAATTTTAGCTAGAAACTGTATTTTTGTCGATTTTTATTGAATTTGAACTATATTTCAACGTTTTTTGATGGTTCTGAGCCACCAAACACACTTAAAGCATGCAGAATCGACTCAGAATAGGAAAAGGAGACGTTTAGGTCAATTTTATGCATTCTGGCGTTCGTAGATACAAGAAAACTGTTAAAATTCTTCAGAAACGTCACTTTTGAAGTGTTTTCTTGTACTTTTAAGCCAATCAGATACCCTACGGGCTCGGAAAGTGCAACGAAACCATAAAATTTTAGCTAGAAACTGTATTTTTGTCGATTTTTATTGAATTTGAACTATATTTCAACGTTTTTTGATGGTTCTGAGCCACCAAACACACTTAAAGCATGCAGAATCGACTCAGAATAGGAAAAGGAGACGTTTAGGTCAATTTTATGCATTCTGGCGTTCGTAGATACAAGAAAACTGTTAAAATTCTTCAGAAACGTCACTTTTGAAGTGTTTTCTTGTACTTTTAAGCCAATCAGATACCCTACGGGCTCGGAAAGTGCAACGAAACCATCAAATTTTAGCTAGAAACTGTATTTTTGTCGATTTTTATTGAATTTGAACTATATTTCAACGTTTTTTGATGGTTCTGAGCCACCAAACACACTTAAAGCATGCAGAATCGACTCAGAATAGGAAAAGGAGACGTTTAGGTCAATTTTATGCATTCTGGCGTTCGTAGATACAAGAAAACTGTTAAAATTCTTCAGAAACGTCACTTTTGAAGTGTTTTCTTGTACTTTTAAGCCAATCAGATACCCTACGGGCTCGGAAAGTGCAACGAAACCATCAAATTTTAGCTAGAAACTGAATTTTTGTCGATTTTTATTGAATTTGAACTATATTTCAACGTTTTTTGATGGTTCTGAGCCACCAAACACACTTAAAGCATGCAGAATGGACTCAGAATAGGAAAAGGAGACGTTTAGGTCAATTTTATGCATTCTGGCGTTCGTAGATACAAGAAAACTGTTAAAATTCTTCAGAAACGTCACTTTTGAAGTGTTTTCTTGTACTTTTAAGCCAATCAGATACCCTACGGGCTCGGAAAGTGCAACGAAACCATCAAATTTTAGCTAGAAACTGTGTTTTTGTCGATTTTTATTGAATTTGAACTATATTTCAACGTTTTTTGATGGTTCTGAGCCACCAAACACACTTAAAGCATGCAGAATCGACTCAGAATAGGAAAAGGAGACGTTTAGGTCAATTTTATGCATTCTGGCGTTCGTAGATACAAGAAAACTGTTAAAATTCTTCAGAAACGTCACTTTTGAAGTGTTTTCTTGTACTTTTAAGCCAATCAATTACCCTACGGGCTCGGAAAGTGCAACGAAACCATCAAATTTTAGCTAGAAACTGTATTTTTGTCGATTTTTATTGAATTTGAACTATATTTCAACGTTTTTTGATGGTTCTGAGCCACCAAACACACTTAAAGCATGCAGAATCGACTCAGAATAGGAAAAGGAGACGTTTAGGTCAATTTTATGCATTCTGGCGTTCGTAGATACAAGAAAACTGTTAAAATTCTTCAGAAACGTCACTTTTGAAGTGTTTTCTTGTACTTTTAAGCCAATCAGATACCCTACGGGCTCGGAAATTGCAACGAAACCATCAAATTTTAGCTAGAAACTGTATTTTTGTCGATTTTTATTGAATTTGAACTATATTTCAACGTTTTTTGATGGTTCTGAGCCACCAAACACACTTAAAGCATGCAGAATCGACTCAGAATAGGAAAAGGAGACGTTTAGGTCAATTTTATGCATTCTGGCGTTCGTAGATACAAGAAAACTGTTAAAATTCTTCAGAAACGTCACTTTTGAAGTGTTTTCTTGTACTTTTAAGCCAATCAGATACCCAACGGGCTCGGAAAGTGCAACGAAACCATCAAATTTTAGCTAGAAACTGTATTTTTGTCGATTTTTATTGAATTTGAACTATATTTCAACGTTTTTTGATGGTTCTGAGCCACCAAACACACTTAAAGCATGCAGAATCGACTCAGAATAGGAAAAGGAGACGTTTAGGTCAACTTTATGCATTCTGGCTTTCGTAGATACAAGAAAACTGTTAAAATTCTTCAGAAACGTCACTTTTGAAGTGTTTTCTTGTACTTTTAAGCCAATCAGATACCCTACGGGCTCGGAAAGTGCAACGAAACCATCAAATTTTAGCTAGAAACTGTATTTTTGTCGTTTTTATTGAATTTGAACTATATTTCAACGTTTTTTGATGGTTCTGAGCCACCAAACACACTTAAAGCATGCAGAATCGACTCAGAATAGGAAAAGGAGACGTTTAGGTCAATTTTATGCATTCTGGCGTTCGTAGATACAAGAAAACTGTTAAAATTCTTCAGAAACGTCACTTTTGAAGTGTTTTCTTGTACTTTTAAGCCAATCAGATACCCTACGGGCTCGGAAAGTGCAACGAAACCATCAAATTTTAGCTAGAAACTGTATTTTTGTCGATTTTTATTGAATTTGAACTATATTTCAACGTTTTTTGATGGTTCTGAGCCACCAAACACACTTAAAGCATGCAGAATCGACTCGGAATAGGAAAAGGAGACGTTTAGGTCAATTTTATGCTTTCTGGCGTTCGTAGATACAAGAAAACTGTTAAAATTCTTCAGAAACGTCACTTTTGAAGTGTTTTCTTGTACTTTTAAGCCAATCAGATACCCTACGGGCTCGGAAAGTGCAACGAAACCATCAAATTTTAGCTAGAAACTGTATTTTTGTCGATTTTTATTGAATTTGAACTATATTTCAACGTTTTTTGATGGTTCTGAGCCACCAAACACAGTTAAAGCATGCAGAATCGACTCAGAATAGGAAAAGGAGACGTTTAGGTCAATTTTATGCATTCTGGCGTTCGTTGATACAAGAAAACTGTTAAAATTCTTCAGAAACGTCACTTTTGAAGTGTTTTCTTGTACTTTTAAGCCAATCAGATACCCTACGGGCTCGGAAAGTGCAACGAAACCATCAAATTTTAGCTAGAAACTGTATTTTTGTCGATTTTTATTGAATTTGAACTATATTTCAACGTTTTTTGATGGTTCTGAGCCACCAAACACACTTAAAGCATGCAGAATCGACTCAGAATAGGAAAAGGAGACGTTTAGGTCAATTTTATGCATTCTGGCGTTCGTAGATACAAGAAAACTGTTAAAATTCTTCAGAAACGCCACTTTTGAAGTGTTTTCTTGTACTTTTAAGCCAATCAGATACCCGACGGGCTCGGAAAGTGCAACGACACCATCAAATTTTAGCTAGAAACTGTATTTTTGTCGATTTTTATTGAATTTGAACTATATTTCAACGTTTTTTGATGGTTCTGAGCCACCAAACACACTTAAAGCATGCAGAATCGACTCAGAATAGGAAAAGGAGACGTTTAGGTCAATTTTATGCATTCTGGCGTTCGTAGATACAAGAAAACTGTTAAAATTCTTCAGAAACGTCACTTTTGAAGTGTTTTCTTGTACTTTTAAGCCAATCAGATACCCTACGGGCTCGGAAAGTGCAACGAAACCATCAAATTTTAGCTACAAACTGTATTTTTGTCGATTTTTATTGAATTTGAACTATATTTCAACGTTTTTTGATGGTTCTGAGCCACCAAACACACTTAAAGCATGCAGAATCGACTCAGAATAGGAAAAGGAGACGTTTAGGTCAATTTTATGCATTCTGGCGTTCGTAGATACAAGAAAACTGTTAAAATTCTTCAGAAACGTCACTTTTGAAGTGTTTTCTTGTACTTTTAAGCCAATCAGATACCCTACGGGCTCGGAAAGTGCAACGAAACCATCAAATTTTAGCTAGAAACTGTATTTCTGTCGATTTTTATTGAATTTGAACTATATTTCAACGTTTTTTGATGGTTCTGAGCCACCAAACACACTTAAAGCATGCAGAATCGACTCAGAATAGGAAAAGGAGACGTTTAGGTCAATTTTATGCATTCTGGCGTTCGTAGATACAAGAAAACTGTTAAAGTTCTTCAGAAACGTCACTTTTGAAGTGTTTTCTTGTACTTTTAAGCCAATCAGATACCCAACGGGCTCGGAAAGTGCAACGAAACCATCAAATTTTAGCTAGAAACTGTATTTTTGTCGATTTTTATTGAATTTGAACTATATTTCAACGTTTTTTGATGGTTCTGAGCCACCAAACACACTTAAAGCATGCAGAATCGACTCAGAATAGGAAAAGGAGACGTTTAGGTCAATTTTATGCATTCTGGCGTTCGTATATACAAGAAAACTGTTAAAATTCTTCAGAAACGTCACTTTTGAAGTGTTTTCTTGTACTTTTAAGCCAATCAGATACCCTACGGGCTCGGAAAGTGCAACGAAACCATCAAATTTTAGCTAGAAACTGTATTTTTGTATATTTTTATTGAATTTGAACTATATTTCAACGTTTTTTGATGGTTCTGAGCCACCAAACACACTTAAAGCATGCAGAATCGACTCAGAATAGGAAAAGGAGACGTTTAGGTCAATTTTATGCATTCTGGCGTTCGTAGATACAAGAAAACTGTTAAAATTCTTCAGAAACGTCACTTTTGAAGTGTTTTCTTGTACTTTTAAGCCAATCAGATACCCTACGGGCTCGGAAAGTGCAACGAAACCATCAAATTTTAGCTAGAAACTGTATTTTTGTCGATTTTTATTGAATTTGAACTATATTTCAACGTTTTTTGATGGTTCTGAGCCACCAAACACACTTAAAGCATGCAGAATCGACTCAGAATAGGAAAAGGAGACGTTTAGGTCAATTTTATGCATTCTGGCGTTCGTAGATACAAGAAAACTGTTAAAATTCTTAAGAAACGTCACTTTTGAAGTGTTTTCTTGTACTTTTAAGCCAATCAGATACCCAACGGGCTCGGAAAGTGCAACGAAACCATCAAATTTTAGCTAGAAACTGTATTTTTGTCGATTTTTATTGAATTTGAACTATATTTCAACGTTTTTTGATGGTTCTGAGCCACCAAACACACTTAAAGCATGCAGAATCGACTCAGAATAGGAAAAGGAGATGTTTAGGTCAATTTTATGCATTCTGGCGTTCGTAGATACAAGAAAACTGTTAAAATTCTTCAGAAACGTCACTTTTGAAGTGTTTTCTTGTACTTTTAAGCCAATCAGATACCCTACGGGCTCGGAAAGTGCAACGAAACCATCAAATTTTAGCTAGAAACTGTATTTTTGTCGATTTTTATTGAATTTGAACTATATTTCAACGTTTTTTGATGGTTCTGAGCCACCAAACACACTTAAAGCATGCAGAATCGACTCAGAATAGGAAAAGGAGATGTTTAGGTCAATTTTATGCATTCTGGCGTTCGTAGATACAAGAAAACTGTTAAAATTCTTCAGAAACGTCACTTTTGAAGTGTTTTCTTGTACTTTTAAGCCAATCAGATACCCTACGGTCTCGGAAAGTGCAACGAAACCATCAAATTTTAGCTAGAAACTGTATTTTTGTCGATTTTTATTGAATTTGAACTATATTTCAACGTTTTTTGATGGTTCTGAGCCACCAAACACACTTAAAGCATGCAGAATCGACTCAGAATAGGAAAAGGAGACGTTTAGGTCAATTTTATGCATTCTGGCGTTCGTAGATACAAGAAAACTGTTAAAAGTCTTCAGAAACGTCACTTTTGAAGTGTTTTCTTGTACTTTTAAGCCAATCAGATACCCTACGGGCTCGGAAAGTGCAACGAAACCATCAAATTTTAGCTAGAAACTGTATTTTTGTCGATTTTTATTGAATTTGAACTATATTTCAACGTTTTTTGATGGTTCTGAGCCACCAAACACACTTAAAGCATGCAGAATCGACTCACAATAGGAAAAGGAGACGTTTAGGTCAATTTTATGCATTCTGGCGTTCGTAGATACAAGAAAACTGTTAAAATTCTTCAGAAACGTCACTTTTGAAGTGTTTTCTTGTACTTTTAAGCCAATCAGATACCCTACGGGCTCGGAAAGTGCAACGAAACCATCAAATTTTAGCTAGAAACTGTATTTTTGTCGATTTTTATTGAATTTGAACTATATTTCAACGTTTTTTGATGGTTCTGAGCCACCAAACACACTTAAAGCATGCAGAATCGACTCAGAATAGGAAAAGGAGACGTTTAGGTCAATTTTATGCATTCTGGCGTTCGTAGATACAAGAAAACTGTAAAAATTCTTCAGAAACGTCACTTTTGAAGTGTTTTCTTGTACTTTTAAGCCAATCAGATACCCTACGGGCTCGGAAAGTGCAACGAAACCATAAAATTTTAGCTAGAAACTGTATTTTTGTCGATTTTTATTGAATTTGAACTATATTTCAACGTTTTTTGATGGTTCTGAGCCACCAAACACACTTAAAGCATGCAGAATCGACTCAGAATAGGAAAAGGAGACGTTTAGGTCAATTTTATGCATTCTGGCGTTCGTAGATACAAGAAAACTGTTAAAATTCTTCAGAAACGTCACTTTTGAAGTGTTTTCTTGTACTTTTAAGCCAATCAGATACCCTACGGGCTCGGAAAGTGCAACGAAACCATAAAATTTTAGCTAGAAGCTGTATTTTTGTCGATTTTTATTGAATTTGAACTATATTTCAACGTTTTTTGATGGTTCTGAGCCACCAAACACACTTAAAGCATGCAGAATCGACTCAGAATAGGAAAAGGAGACGTTTAGGTCAATTTTATGCATTCTGGCGTTCGTAGATACAAGAAAACTGTTAAAATTCTTCAGAAACGTCACTTTTGAAGTGTTTTCTTGTACTTTTAAGCCAATCAGATACCCTACGGGCTCGGAAAGTGCAACGAAACCATCAAATTTTAGCTAGAAACTGTATTTTTGTCGATTTTTATTGAATTTGAACTATATTTCAACGTTTTTTGATGGTTCTGAGCCACCAAACACACTTAAAGCATGCAGAATCGACTCAGAATAGGAAAAGGAGACGTTTAGGTCAATTTTATGCATTCTGGCGTTCGTAGATACAAGAAAACTGTTAAAATTCTTCAGAAACGTCACTTTTGAAGTGTTTTCTTGTACTTTTAAGCCAATCAGATACCCTACGGGCTCGGAAAGTGCAACGAAACCATCAAATTTTAGCTAGAAACTGTATTTTTGTAGATTTTTATTGAATTTGAACTATATTTCAACGTTTTTTGATGGTTCTGAGCCACCAAACACACTTAAAGCATGCAGAATCGACTCAGAATAGGAAAAGGAGACGTTTAGGTCAATTTTATGCATTCTGGCGTTCGTAGATACAAGAAAACTGTTAAAATTCTTCAGAAACGTCACTTTTGAAGTGTTTTCTTGTACTTTTAGGCCAATCAGATACCCTACGGGCTCGGAAAATGCAACGAAACCATCAAATTTTAGCTAGAAACTGTATTTTTGTCGATTTTTATTGAATTTGAACTATATTTCAACGTTTTTTGATGGTTCTGAGCCACCAAACACACTTAAAGCATGCAGAATCGACTCAGAATAGGAAAAGGAGACGTTTAGGTCAATTTTATGCATTCTGGCGTTCGTAGATACAAGAAAACTGTTAAAATTCTTCAGAAACGTCACTTTTGAAGTGTCTTCTTGTACTTTTAAGCCAATCAGATTCCCTACGGGCTCGGAAAGTGCAACGAAACCATCAAATTTTAGCTAGAAACTGTATTTTTGTCGATTTTTATTGAATTTGAACTATATTTCAACGTTTTTGATGGTTCTGAGCCACCAAACACACTTAAAGCATGCAGAATCGACTCAGAATAGGAAAAGGAGACGTTTAGGTCAATTTTATGCATTCTGGCGTTCGTAGATACAAGAAAACTGTTAAAATTCTTCAGAAACGTCACTTTTGAAGTGTCTTCTTGTACTTTTAAGCCAATCAGATACCCTACGGGCTCGGAAAGTGCAACGAAACCATCAAATTTTAGCTAGAAACTGTATTTTTGTCGATTTTTATTGAATTTGAACTATATTTCAACGTTTTTTGATGGTTCTGAGCCACCAAACACACTTAAAGCATGCAGAATCGACTCAGAATAGGAAAAGGAGACGTTTAGGTCAATTTTATGCATTCTGGCGTTCGTAGATACAAGAAAACTGTTAAAATTCTTCAGAAACGTCACTTTTGAAGTGTTTTCTTGTACTTTTAAGCCAATCAGATACCCTACGGGCTCGGAAAGTGCAACGAAACCATCAAATTTTAGCTAGAAACTGTATTTTTGTCGATTTTTATTGAATTTGAACTATATTTCAACGTTTTTTGATGGTTCTGAGCCACCAAACACACTTAAAGCATGCAGAATCGACTCAGAATAGGAAAAGGAGACGTTTAGGTCAATTTTATGCATTCTGGCGTTCGTAGATACAAGAAAACTGTTAAAATTCTTCAGAAACGTCACTTTTGAAGTGTTTTCTTGTACTTTTAAGCCAATCAGATACCCTACGGGCTCGGAAAGTGCAACGAAACCATCAAATTTTAGCTAGAAACTGTATTTTTGTCGATTTTTATTGAATTTGAACTATATTTCAACGTTTTTTGATGGTTCTGAGCCACCAAACACACTTAAAGCATGCAGAATCGACTCAGAATAGGAAAAGGAGACGTTTAGGTCAATTTTATGCATTCTGGCGTTCGTAGATACAAGAAAACTGTTAAAATTCTTCAGAAACGTCACTTTTGAAGTGTTTTCTTGTACTTTTAAGCCAATCAGATACCCTACGGGCTCGGAAAGTGCAACGAAACCATCAAATTTTAGCTAGAAACTGTATTTTTGTCGATTTTTATTGAATTTGAACTATATTTCAACGTTTTTTGATGGTTCTGAGCCACCAAACACACTTAAAGCATGCAGAATCGACTCAGAATAGGAAAAGGAGACGTTTAGGTCAATTTTATGCATTCTGGCGTTCGTAGATACAAGAAAACTGTTAAAATTCTTCAGAAACGTCA
>NW_026972842.1:0-57990 GCF_036711695.1 Zophobas morio
GGTTCTGAGCCACCAAACACACTTAAAGCATGCAGAATCGACTCAGAATAGGAAAAGGAGACGTTTAGGTCAATTTTATGCATTCTGGCGTTCGTAGATACAAGAAAACTGTTAAAATTCTTCAGAAACGTCACTTTTGAAGTGTTTTCTTGTACTTTTAAGCCAATCAGATACCCTACGGGCTCGGAAAGTGCAACGAAACCATCAAATTTTAGCTAGAAACTGTATTTTTGTCGATTTTTATTGAATTTGAACTATATTTCAACGTTTTTTGATGGTTCTGAGCCACCAAACACACTTAAAGCATGCAGAATCGACTCAGAATAGGAAAAGGAGACGTTTAGGTCAATTTTATGCATTCTGGCGTTCGTAGATACAAGAAAAACTGTTAAAATTCTTCAGAAACGTCACTTTTGAAGTGTTTTCTTGTACTTTTAAGCCAATCAGATACCCTACGGGCTCGGAAAGTGCAACGAAACCATCAAATTTTAGCTAGAAACTGTATTTTTGTCGATTTTTATTGAATTTGAACTATATTTCAACGTTTTTTGATGGTTCTGAGCCACCAAACACACTTAAAGCATGCAGAATCGACTCAGAATAGGAAAAGGAGACGTTTAGGTCAATTTTATGCATTCTGGCGTTCGTAGATACAAGAAAACTGTTAAAATTCTTCAGAAACGTCACTTTTGAAGTGTTTTCTTGTACTTTTAAGCCAATCAGATACCCTACGGGCTCGGAAAGTGCAACGAAACCATCAAATTTTAGCTAGAAACTGTATTTTTGTCGATTTTTATTGAATTTGAACTATATTTCAACGTTTTTTGATGGTTCTGAGCCACCAAACACACTTAAAGCATGCAGAATCGACTCCGAATAGGAAAAGGAGACGTTTAGGTCAATTTTATGCATTCTGGCGTTCGTAGATACAAGAAAACTGTTAAAATTCTTCAGAAACGTCACTTTTGAAGTGTTTTCTTGTACTTTTAAGCCAATCAGATACCCTACGGGCTCGGAAAGTGCAACGAAACCATCAAATTTTAGCTAGAAACTGTATTTTTGTCGATTTTTATTGAATTTGAACTATATTTCAACGTTTTTTGATGGTTCTGAGCCACCAAACACACTTAAAGCATGCAGAATCGACTCAGAATAGGAAAAGGAGACGTTTAGGTCAATTTTATGCATTCTGGCGTTCGTAGATACAAGAAAACTGTTAAAATTCTTCAGAAACGTCACTTTTGAAGTGTTTTCTTGTACTTTTAAGCCAATCAGATACCCTACGGGCTCGGAAAGTGCAACGAAACCATCAAATTTTAGCTAGAAACTGTATTTTTGTCGATTTTTATTGAATTTGAACTATATTTCAACGTTTTTTGATGGTTCTGAGCCACCAAACACACTTAAAGCATGCAGAATCGACTCAGAATAGGAAAAGGAGACGTTTAGGTCAATTTTATGCATTCTGGCGTTCGTAGATACAAGAAAACTGTTAAAATTCTTCAGAAACGTCACTTTTGAAGTGTTTTCTTGTACTTTTAAGCCAATCAGATACCCTACGGGCTCGGAAAGTGCAACGGAACCATCAAATTTTAGCTAGAAACTGTATTTTTGTCGATTTTTATTGAATTTGACCTATATTTCAACGTTTTTTGATGGTTCTGAGCCACCAAACACACTTAAAGCATGCAGAATCGACTCAGAATAGGAAAAGGAGACGTTTAGGTCAATTTTATGCATTCTGGCGTTCGTAGATACAAGAAAACTGTTAAAATTCTTCAGAAACGTCACTTTTGAAGTGTTTTCTTGTAGTTTTAAGCCAATCAGATACCCTACGGGCTCGGAAAGTGCAACGAAACCATCAAATTTTAGCTAGAAACTGTATTTTTGTCGATTTTTATTGAATTTGAACTATATTTCAACGTTTTTTGATGGTTCTGAGCCACCAAACACACTTAAAGCATGCAGAATCGACTCAAAATAGGAAAAGGAGACGTTTAGGTCAATTTTATGCATTCTGGCGTTCGTAGATACAAGAAAACTGTTAAAATTCTTCAGAAACGTCACTTTTGAAGTGTTTTCTTGTACTTTTAAGCCAATCAGATACCCTACGGGCTCGGAAAGTGCAACGAAACCATCAAATTTTAGCTAGAAACTGTATTTTTGTCGATTTTTATTGAATTTGAACTATATTTCAACGTTTTTTGATGGTTCTGAGCCACCAAACACACTTAAAGCATGCAGAATCGACTCAGAATAGGAAAAGGAGACGTTTAGGTCAATTTTATGCATTCTGGCGTTCGTAGATACAAGAAAACTGTTAAAATTCTTCAGAAACGTCACTTTTGAAGTGTTTTCTTGTACTTTTAAGCCAATCAGATACCCTACGGGCTCGGAAAGTGCAACGAAACCATTAAATTTTAGCTAGAAACTGTATTTTTGTCGATTTTTATTGAATTTGAACTATATTTCAACGTTTTTTGATGGTTCTGAGCCACCAAACACATTTAAAGCATGCAGAATCGACTCAGAATAGGAAAAGGAGACGTTTAGGTCAAATTTATGCATTCTGGAGTTCGTAGATACAAGAAAACTGTTAAAATTCTTCAGAAACGTCACTTTTGAAGTGTTTTCTTGTACTTTTAAGCCAATCAGATACCCTACGGGCTCGGAAAGTGCAACGAAACCATCAAATTTTAGCTAGAAACTGTATTTTTGTCGATTTTTATTGAATTTGAACTATATTTCAACGTTTTTTGATGGTTCTGAGCCACCAAACACACTTAAAGCATGCAGAATCGACTCAGAATAGGAAAAGGAGACGTTTAGGTCAATTTTATGCATTCTGGCGTTCGTAGATACAAGAAAACTGTTAAAATTCTTCAGAAACGTCACTTTTGAAGTGTTTTCTTGTACTTTTAAGCCAATCAGATACCCTACGGGCTCGGAAAGTGCAACGAAACCATCAAATTTTAGCTAGAAACTGTATTTTTGTCGATTTTTATTGAATTTGAACTATATTTCAACGTTTTTTGATGGTTCTGAGCCACCAAACACACTTAAAGCATGCAGAATCGACTCAGAATAGGAAAAGGAGACGTTTAGGTCAAATTTATGCATTCTGGCGTTCGTAGATACAAGAAAACTGTTAAAATTCTTCAGAAACGTCACTTTTGAAGTGTTTTCTTGTACTTTTAAGCCAATCAAATACCCTACGGGCTCGGAAAGTGCAACGAAACCATCAAATTTTAGCTAGAAACCGTATTTTTGTCGATTTTTATTGAATTTGAACTATATTTCAACGTTTTTTGATGGTTCTGAGCCACCAAACACACTTAAAGCATGCAGAATCGACTCAGAATAGGAAAAGGAGACGTTTAGGTCAATTTTATGCATTCTGGCGTTCGTAGATACAAGAAAACTGTTAAAATTCTTCAGAAACGTCACTTCTGAAGTGTTTTCTTGTACTTTTAAGCCAATCAGATACCCTATGGGCTCGGAAAGTGCAACGAAACCATCAAATTTTAGCTAGAAACTGTATTTTTGTCGATTTTTATTGAATTTGAACTATATTTCAACGTTTTTTGATGGTTCTGAGCCACCAAACACACTTAAAGCATGCAGAATCGACTCAGAATAGGAAAAGGAGACGTTTAGGTCAATTTTATGCATTCTGGCGTTTGTAGATACAAGAAAACTGTTAAAATTCTTCAGAAACGTCACTTTTGAAGTGTTTTCTTGTACTTTTAAGCCAATCAGATACCCTACGGGCTCGGAAAGTAATAATAATAATAATAATAATAATATGATTTATTTGCCCAACAGAAAATACATTCCATTTACAGGACAAAAAAATATTAAACTATAATGCAACTGGCAACATATACATAAATAGCTGAAAATAACAGTTACTTTTAACTCTAAACTAACAATAAACTTACGCTAAACTTAAACTAAAATTGTGCCTATACTATGCTAAATTCTATACACAACTGTTACAGATAAAATAAACTACAAATTTCTTGAATTAACCAAAAAAAATATTTCGTTCCGAACAATTTAGAATAATATAATAATTATAATTGAAAATCCACTTAGTTAAATGTTAAATGTATTACCACCATAATATTGAAAAACTGCTGTTTTAATATCCCTAAGTTTACTGTTAAATATATCAAACTCACCAAATTTTTCTATTTTGTTAAGATAGTAACTAATAACATACAGTGGCGCTTTGCGACCTATATTTGTACGAGGTGTTTTGACATATAATGTTATAGCGAACCTACTATTTATTCGCGGAACATGGAATTTAACCTGAGCCAGAAATTCACCACATTTCACCAAATTATTTATAAGTTTATAAATAAAAGTTATCGCATGCATAATACGCCTAGAGAACAAGCAATTAAAATGAAATTTGTCTAACAACAGTTTCTGCGCGACGTTGCGTTCCGGCCATACTCTTTCCCGCTTAACATACAAGTATTTCAAAAACCTTCGTTGCACCTTTTCTAAATTATTAATCTGATACTGGTAATATGGAAACCAGGCTAACGAGCAGTATTCGAGTCTTGATCTTACTAATGTATTAAAAAGTACCACCAAAGCTTGAGTATTATAAAAATCTTTGCAGTTACGTACCATAAATCCTAACATATTATTTGCTTTCTTAACAGTGTTGTCTATGTGTTCTCTAAAACTGAACTGATGGTCATAGAGTACCCCTAGGTCTCTAACTGTGGAGGGCCGCTGAAGAATATCTCCGGCAATAGAATAATTTTGTCTAAAAGGATTATTACATAGTGTAAAAGTGACCACTTTACATTTAGCTACATTTAACTTTAGGGAATTATCAGAACACCAATTTTTAAAATAGTCAATATCCTGTTGGAGTTTATTGCAATCTTCAACACAACCGATTTCACGGTAAATTTTGACATCATTAGCATAAATGAGTATCTGGGAATTTTGTACGGTATCAACCACATCATTAAAATAAATCAAAAATAAAAATGGGCCAAGTGTAGAACCTTGTGGGATGCCAGAATTCGCTCCGTAAAAGTGCAACGAAACCATCAAATTTTAGCTAGAAACTGTATTTTTGTCGATTTTTATTGAATTTGAACTATATTTCAACGTTTTTTGATGGTTCTGAGCCACCAAACACACTTAAAGCATGCAGAATCGACTCAGAATAGGAAAAGGAGACGTTTAGGTCAATTTTATGCATTCTGGCGTTCGTAGATACAAGAAAACTGTTAAAACTCTTCAGAAACGTCACTTTTGAAGTGTTTTCTTGTACTTTTAAGCCAATCAGATACCCTACGGGCTCGGAAAGTGCAACGAAACCATCAAATTTTAGCTAGAAACTGTATTTTTGTCGATTTTTATTGAATTTGAACTATATTTCAACGTTTTTTGATGGTTCTGAGCCACCAAACACACTTAAAGCATGCAGAATCGACTCAGAATAGGAAAAGGAGACGTTTAGGTCAATTTTATGCATTCTGGCGTTCGTAGATACAAGAAAACTGTTAAAATTCTTCAGAAACGTCACTTTTGAAGTGTTTTCTTGTACTTTTAAGCCAATCAGATACTCTACGGGCTCGGAAAGTACAACGAAACCATCAAATTTTAGCTAGAAACTGTATTTTTGTCGATTTTTATTGAATTTGAACTATATTTCAACGTTTTTTGATGGTTCTGAGCCACCAAACACACTTAAAGCATGCAGAATCGACTCAGAATAGGAAAAGGAGACGTTTAGGTCAATTTTATGCATTCTGGCGTTCGTAGATACAAGAAAACTGTTAAAATTCTTCAGAAACGTCACTTTTGAAGTGTTTTCTTGTACTTTTAAGCCAATCAGATACCCTACGGGCTCGGAAAGTGCAACGAAACCATCAAATTTTAGCTAGAAACTGTATTTTTGTCGATTTTTATTGAATTTGAACTATATTTCAACGTTTTTTGATGGTTCTGAGCCACCAAACACACTTAAAGCATGCAGAATCGACTCAGAATAGGAAAAGGAGACGTTTAGGTCAATTTTATGCATTCTGGCGTTCGTAGATACAAGAAAACTGTTAAAATTCTTCAGAAACGTCACTTTTGAAGTGTTTTCTTGTACTTTTAAGCCAATCAGATACCCTACGGGCTCGGAAAGTGCAACGAAACCATCAAATTTTAGCTAGAAACTGTATTTTTGTCGATTTTTATTGAATTTGAACTATATTTCAACGTTTTTTGATGGTTCTGAGCCACCAAACACACTTAAAGCATGCAGAATCGACTCAGAATAGGAAAAGGAGACGTTTAGGTCAATTTTATGCATTCTGGCGTTCGTAGATACAAGAAAACTGTTAAAATTCTTCAGAAACGTCACTTTTGAAGTGTTTTCTTGTACTTTTAAGCCACTCAGATACCCTACGGGCTCGGAAAGTGCAACGAAACCATCAAATTTTAGCTAGAAACTGTATTTTTGTCGATTTTTATTGAATTTGAACTATATTTCAACGTTTTTTGATGGTTCTGAGCCACCAAACACACTTAAAGCATGCAGAATCGACTCAGAATAGGAAAAGGAGACGTTTAGGTCAATTTTATGCATTCTGGCGTTCGTAGATACAAGAAAACTGTTAAAATTCTTCAGAAACGTCACTTTTGAAGTGTTTTCTTGTACTTTTAAGCCAATCAGATACCCTACGGGCTCGGAAAGTGCAACGAAACCATCAAATTTTAGCTAGAAACTGTATTTTTGTCGATTTTTATTGAATTTGAACTATATTTCAACGTTTTTTGATGGTTCTGAGCCACCAAACACACTTAAAGCATGCAGAATCGACTCAGAATAGGAAAAGGAGACGTTTAGGTCAATTTTATGCATTCTGGCGTTCGTAGATACAAGAAAACTGTTAAAATTCTTCAGAAACGTCACTTTTGAAGTGTTTTCTTGTACTTTTAAGCCAATCAGATACCCTACGGGCTCGGAAAGTGCAACGAAACCATCAAATTTTAGCTAGAAACTGTATTTTTGTCGATTTTTATTGAATTTGAACTATATTTCAACGTTTTTTGATGGTTCTGAGCCACCAAACACACTTAAAGCATGCAGAATCGACTCAGAATAGGAAAAGGAGACGTTTAGGTCAATTTTATGCATTCTGGCGTTCGTAGATACAAGAAAACTGTTAAAATTCTTCAGAAACGTCACTTTTGAAGTGTTTTCTTGTACTTTTAAGCCAATCAGATACCCTACGGGCTCGGAAAGTGCAACGAAACCATCAAATTTTAGCTAGAAACTGTATTTTTGTCGATTTTTATTGAATTTGAACTATATTTCAACGTTTTTTGATGGTTCTGAGCCACCAAACACACTTAAAGCATGCAGAATCGACTCAGAACAGGAAAAGGAGACGTTTAGGTCAATTTTATGCATTCTGGCGTTCGTAGATACAAGAAAACTGTTAAAATTCTTCAGAAACGTCACTTTTGAAGTGTTTTCTTGTACTTTTAAGCCAATCAGATACCCTACGGGCTCGGAAAGTGCAACGAAACCATCAAATTTTAGCTAGAAACTGTATTTTTGTCGATTTTTATTGAATTTGAACTATATTTCAACGTTTTTTGATGGTTCTGAGCCACCAAACACACTTAAAGCATGCAGAATCGACTCAGAATAGGAAAAGGAGACGTTTAGGTCAATTTTATGCATTCTGGCGTTCGTAGATACAAGAAAACTGTTAAAATTCTTCAGAAACGTCACTTTTGAAGTGTTTTCTTGTACTTTTAAGCCAATCAGATACCCTGCGGGCTCGGAAAGTGCAACGAAACCATCAAATTTTAGCTAGAAACTGTATTTTTGTCGATTTTTATTGAATTTGAACTATATTTCAACGTTTTTTGATGGTTCTGAGCCACCAAACACACTTAAAGCATGCAGAATCGACTCAGAATAGGAAAAGGAGACGTTTAGGTCAATTTTATGCATTCTGGCGTTCGTAGATACAAGAAAACTGTTAAAATTCTTCAGAAACGTCACTTTTGAAGTGTTTTCTTGTACTTTTAAGCCAATCAGATACCCTACGGGCTCGGAAAGTGCAACGAAACCATCAAATTTTAGCTAGAAACTGTATTTTTGTCGATTTTTATTGAATTTGAACTATATTTCAACGTTTTTTGATGGTTCTGAGCCACCAAACACACTTAAAGCATGCAGAATCGACTCAGAATAGGAAAAGGAGACGTTTAGGTCAATTTTATGCATTCTGGCGTTCGTAGATACAAGAAAACTGTTAAAATTCTTCAGAAACGTCACATTTGAAGTGTTTTCTTGTACTTTTAAGCCAATCAGATACCCTACGGGCTCGGAAAGTGCAACGAAACCATCAAATTTTAGCTAGAAACTGTATTTTTGTCGATTTTTATTGAATTTGAACTATATTTCAACGTTTTTTGATGGTTCTGAGCCACCAAACACACTTAAAGCATGCAGAATCGACTCAGAATAGGAAAAGGAGACGTTTAGGTCAATTTTATGCATTCTGGCGTTCGTAGATACAAGAAAACTGTTAAAATTCTTCAGAAACGTCACTTTTGAAGTGTTTTCTTGTACTTTTAAGCCAATCAGATACCCTACGGGCTCGGAAAGTGCAACGAAACCATCAAATTTTAGCTAGAAACTGTATTTTTGTCGATTTTTATTGAATTTGAACTATATTTCAACGTTTTTTGATGGTTCTGAGCAACCAAACACACTTAAAGCATGCAGAATCGACTCAGAATAGGAAAAGGAGACGTTTAGGTCAATTTTATGCATTCTGGCGTTCGTAGATACAAGAAAACTGTTAAAATTCTTCAGAAACGTCACTTTTGAAGTGTTTTCTTGTACTTTTAAGCCAATCAGATACCCTACGGGCTCGGAAAGTGCAACGAAACCATCAAATTTTAGCTAGAAACTGTATTTTTGTCGATTTTTATTGAATTTGAACTATATTTCAACGTTTTTTGATGGTTCTGAGCCACCAAACACACTTAAAGCATGCAGAATCGACTCAGAATAGGAAAAGGAGACGTTTAGGTCAATTTTATGCATTCTGGCGTTCGTAGATACAAGAAAACTGTTAAAATTCTTCAGAAACGTCACTTTTGAAGTGTTTTCTTGTACTTTTAAGCCAATCAGATACCCTACGGGCTCGGAAAGTGCAACGAAACCATCAAATTTTAGCTAGAAACTGTATTTTTGTCGATTTTTATTGAATTTGAACTATATTTCAACGTTTTTTGATGGTTCTGAGCCACCAGACACACTTAAAGCATGCAGAATCGACTCAGAATAGGAAAAGGAGACGTTTAGGTCAATTTTATGCATTCTGGCGTTCGTAGATACAAGAAAACTGTTAAAATTCTTCAGAAACGTCACTTTTGAAGTGTTTTCTTGTACTTTTAAGCCAATCAGATACCCTACGGGCTCGGAAAGTGCAACGAAACCATCAAATTTTAGCTAGAAACTGTATTTTTGTCGATTTTTATTGAATTTGAACTATATTTCAACGTTTTTTGATGGTTCTGAGCCACCAAACACACTTAAAGCATGCAGAATCGACTCAGAATAGGAAAAGGAGACGTTTAGGTCAATTTTATGCATTCTGGCGTTCGTAGATACAAGAAAACTGTTAAAATTCTTCAGAAACGTCACTTTTGAAGTGTTTTCTTGTACTTTTAAGCCAATCAGATACCCTACGGGCTCGGAAAGTGCAACGAAACCATCAAATTTTAGCTAGAAACTGTATTTTTGTCGATTTTTATTGAATTTGAACTATATTTCAACGTTTTTTGATGGTTCTGAGCCACCAAACACACTTAAAGCATGCAGAATCGACTCAGAATAGGAAAAGGAGACGTTTAGGTCAATTTTATGTATTCTGGCGTTCGTAGATACAAGAAAACTGTTAAAATTCTTCAGAAACGTCACTTTTGAAGTGTTTTCTTGTACTTTTAAGCCAATCAGATACCCAACGGGCTCGGAAAGTGCAACGAAACCATCAAATTTTAGCTAGAAACTGTATTTTTGTCGATTTTTATTGAATTTGAACTATATTTCAACGTTTTTTGATGGTTGTGAGCCACCAAACACACTTAAAGCATGCAGAATCGACTCAGAATAGGAAAAGGAGACGTTTAGGTCAATTTTATGCATTCTGGCGTTCGTAGATACAAGAAAACTGTTAAAATTCTTCAGAAACGTCACTTTTGAAGTGTTTTCTTGTACTTTTAAGCCAATCAGATACCCTACGGGCTCGGAAAGTGCAACGAAACCATCAAATTTTAGCTAGAAACTGTATTTTTGTCGATTTTTATTGAATTTGAACTATATTTCAACGTTTTTTGATGGTTCTGAGCCACCAAACACACTTAAAGCATGCAGAATCGACTCAGAATTGGAAAAGGAGACGTTTAGGTCAATTTTATGCATTCTGGCGTTCGTAGATACAAGAAAACTGCTAAAATTCTTCAGAAACGTCACTTTTGAAGTGTTTTCTTGTACTTTTAAGCCAATCAGATACCCTACGGGCTCGGAAAGTGCAACGAAACCATCAAATTTTAGCTAGAAACTGTATTTTTGTCGATTTTTATTGAATTTGAACTATATTTCAACGTTTTTTGATGGTTCTGAGCCACCAAACACACTTAAAGCATGCAGAATCGACTCAAAATAGGAAAAGGAGACGTTTAGGTCAATTTTATGCATTCTGGCGTTCGTAGATACAAGAAAACTGTTAAAATTCTTCAGAAACGTCACTTTTGAAGTGTTTTCTTGTACTTTTAAGCCAATCAGATACCCTACGGGCTCGGAAAGTGCAACGAAACCATCAAATTTTAGCTAGAAACTGTATTTTTGTCGATTTTTATTGAATTTGAACTATATTTCAACGTTTTTTGATGGTTCTGAGCCACCAAACACACTTAAAGCATTTAGAATCGACTCAGAATAGGAAAAGGAGACGTTTAGGTCAATTTTATGCATTCTGGCGTTCGTAGATACAAGAAAACTGTTAAAATTCTTCAGAAACGTCACTTTTGAAGTGTTTTCTTGTACTTTTAAGCCAATCAGATACCCTACGGGCTCGGAAAGTGCAACGAAACCATCAAATTTTAGCTAGAAACTGTATTTTTGTCGATTTTTATTGAATTTGAACTATATTTCAACGTTTTTTATGGTTCTGAGCCACCAAACACACTTAAAGCATGCAGAATCGACTCAGAACAGGAAAAGGAGACGTTTAGGTCAATTTTATGCATTCTGGCGTTCGTAGATACAAGAAAACTGTTAAAATTCTTCAGAAACGTCACTTTTGAAGTGTTTTCTTGTACTTTTAAGCCAATCAGATACCCTACGGGCTCGGAAAGTGCAACGAAACCATCAAATTTTAGCTAGAAACTGTATTTTTGTCGATTTTTATTGAATTTGAACTATATTTCAACGTTTTTTGATGGTTCTGAGCCACCAAACACACTTAAAGCATGCAGAATCGACTCAGAATAGGAAAAGGAGACGTTTAGGTCAATTTTATGCATTCTGGCGTTCGTAGATACAAGAAAACTGTTAAAATTCTTCAGAAACGTCACTTTTGAAGTGTTTTCTTGTACTTTTAAGCCAATCAGATACCCTACGGGCTCGGAAAGTGCAACGAAACCATCAAATTTTAGCTAGAAACTGTATTTTTGTCGATTTTTATTGAATTTGAACTATATTTCAACGTTTTTTGATGGTTCTGAGCCACCAAACACACTTAAAGCATGCAGAATCGACTCAGAATAGGAAAAGGAGACGTTTAGGTCAATTTTATGCATTCTGGCGTTCGTAGATACAAGAAAACTGTTAAAATTCTTCAGAAACGTCACTTTTGAAGTGTTTTCTTGTACTTTTAAGCCAATCAGATACCCTACGGGCTCGGAAAGTGCAACGAAACCATCAAATTTTAGCTAGAAACTGTATTTTTGTCGATTTTTATTGAATTTGAACTATATTTCAACGTTTTTTGATGGTTCTGAGCCACCAAACACACTTAAAGCATGCAGAATCGACTCAGAATAGGAAAAGGAGACGTTTAGGTCAATTTTATGCATTCTGGCGTTCGTAGATACAAGAAAACTGTTAAAATTCTTCAGAAACGTCACTTTTGAAGTGTTTTCTTGTACTTTTAAGCCAATCAGATACCCTACGGGCTCGGAAAGTGCAACGAAACCATCAAATTTTAGCTAGAAACTGTATTTTTGTCGATTTTTATTGAATTTGAACTATATTTCAACGTTTTTTGATGGTTCTGAGCCACCAAACACACTTAAAGCATGCAGAATCGACTCAGAATAGGAAAAGGAGACGTTTAGGTCAATTTTATGCATTCTGGCGTTCGTAGATACAAGAAAACTGTTAAAATTCTTCAGAAACGTCACTTTTGAAGTGTTTTCTTGTACTTTTAAGCCAATCAAATACCCTACGGGCTCGGAAAGTGCAACGAAACCATCAAATTTTAGCTAGAAACTGTATTTTTGTCGATTTTTATTGAATTTGAACTATATTTCAACGTTTTTTGATGGTTCTGAGCCACCAAACACACTTAAAGCATGCAGAATCGACTCAGAATAGGAAAAGGAGACGTTTGGGTCAATTTTATGCATTCTGGCGTTCGTAGATACAAGAAAACTGTTAAAATTCTTCAGAAACGTCACTTTTGAAGTGTTTTCTTGTACTTTTAAGCCAATCAGATACCCTACGGGCTCGGAAAGTGCAACGAAACCATCAAATTTTAGCTAGAAACTGTATTTTTGTCGATTTTTATTGAATTTGAACTATATTTCAACGTTTTTTGATGGTTCTGAGCCACCAAACACACTTAAAGCATGCAGAATCGACTCAGAATAGGAAAAGGAGACGTTTAGGTCAATTTTATGCATTCTGGCGTTCGTAGATACAAGAAAACTGTTAAAATTCTTCAGAAACGTCACTTTTGAAGTGTTTTCTTGTACTTTTAAGCCAATCAGATACCCTACGGGCTCGGAAAGTGCAACGAAACCATCAAATTTTAGCTAGAAACTGTATTTTTGTCGATTTTTATTGAATTTGAACTATATTTCAACGTTTTTTGATGGTTCTGAGCCACCAAACACACTTAAAGCATGCAGAATCGACTCAGAATAGGAAAAGGAGACGTTTAGGTCAATTTTATGCATTCTGGCGTTCGTAGATACAAGAAAACTGTTAAAATTCTTCAGAAACGTCACTTTTGAAGTGTTTTCTTGTACTTTTAAGCCAATCAGATACCCTACGGGCTCGGAAAGTGCAACGAAACCATCAAATTTTAGCTAGAAACTGTATTTTTGTCGATTTTTATTGAATTTGAACTATATTTCAACGTTTTTTGATGGTTCTGAGCCACCAAACACACTTAAAGCATGCAGAATCGACTCAGAACAGGAAAAGGAGACGTTTAGGTCAATTTTATGCATTCTGGCGTTCGTAGATACAAGAAAACTGTTAAAATTCTTCAGAAACGTCACTTTTGAAGTGTTTTCTTGTACTTTTAAGCCAATCAGATACCCTACGGGCTCGGAAAGTGCAACGAAACCATCAAATTTTAGCTAGAAACTGTATTTTTGTCGATTTTTATTGAATTTGAACTATATTTCAACGTTTTTTGATGGTTCTGAGCCACCAAACACACTTAAAGCATGCAGAATCGACTCAGAATAGGAAAAGGAGACGTTTAGGTCAATTTTATGCATTCTGGCGTTCGTAGATACAAGAAAACTGTTAAAATTCTTCAGAAACGTCACTTTTGAAGTGTTTTCTTGTACTTTTAAGCCAATCGGATACCCTACGGGCTCGGAAAGTGCAACGAAACCATCAAATTTTAGCTAGAAACTGTATTTTTGTCGATTTTTATTGAATTTGAACTATATTTCAACGTTTTTTGATGGTTCTGAGCCACCAAACACACTTAAAGCATGCAGAATCGACTCAGAATAGGAAAAGGAGACGTTTAGGTCAATTTTATGCATTCTGGCGTTCGTAGATACAAGAAAACTGTTAAAATTCTTCAGAAACGTCACTTTTGAAGTGTTTTCTTGTACTTTTAAGCCAATCAGATACCCTACGGGCTCGGAAAGTGCAACGAAACCATCAAATTTTAGCTAGAAACTGTATTTTTGTCGATTTTTATTGAATTTGAACTATATTTCAACGTTTTTTGATGGTTCTGAGCCACCAAACACACTTAAAGCATGCAGAATCGACTCAGAATAGGAAAAGGAGACGTTTAGGTCAATTTTATGCATTCTGGCGTTCGTAGATACAAGAAAACTGTTAAAATTCTTCAGAAACGTCACTTTTGAAGTGTTTTCTTGTACTTTTAAGCCAATCAGATACCCTACGGGCTCGGAAAGTGCAACGAAACCATCAAATTTTAGCTAGAAACTGTATTTTTGTCGATTTTTATTGAATTTGAACTATATTTCAACGTTTTTTGATGGTTCTGAGCCACCAAACACACTTAAAGCATGCAGAATCGACTCAGAATAGGAAAAGGAGACGTTTAGGTCAATTTTATGCATTCTGGCGTTCGTAGATACAAGAAAACTGTTAAAATTCTTCAGAAACGTCACTTTTGAAGTGTTTTCTTGTACTTTTAAGCCAATCAGATACCCTACGGGCTCGGAAAGTGCAACGAAACCATCAAATTTTAGCTAGAAACTGTATTTTTGTCGATTTTTATTGAATTTGAACTATATTTCAACGTTTTTTGATGGTTCTGAGCCACCAAACACACTTAAAGCATGCAGAATCGACTCAGAATAGGAAAAGGAGACCTTTAGGTCAATTTTATGCATTCTGGCGTTCGTAGATACAAGAAAACTGTTAAAATTCTTCAGAAACGTCACTTTTGAAGTGTTTTCTTGTACTTTTAAGCCAATCAGATACCCTACGGGCTCGGAAAGTGCAACGAAACCATCAAATTTTAGCTAGAAACTGTATTTTTGTCGATTTTTATTGAATTTGAACTATATTTCAACGTTTTTTATTGTTCTGAGCCACCAAACACACTTAAAGCATGCAGAATCGACTCAGAACAGGAAAAGGAGACGTTTAGGTCAATTTTATGCATTCTGGCGTTCGTAGATACAAGAAAACTGTTAAAATTCTTCAGAAACGTCACTTTTGAAGTGTTTTCTTGTACTTTTAAGCCAATCAGATACCCTACGGGCTCGGAAAGTGCAACGAAACCATCAAATTTTAGCTAGAAACTGTATTTTTGTCGATTTTTATTGAATTTGAACTATATTTCAACGTTTTTTGATGGTTCTGAGCCACCAAACACACTTAAAGCATGCAGAATCGACTCAGAATAGGAAAAGGAGACGTTTAGGTCAACTTTATGCATTCTGGCGTTCGTAGATACAAGAAAACTGTTAAAATTCTTCAGAAACGTCACTTTTGAAGTGTTTTCTTGTACTTTTAAGCCAATCAGATACCCTACGGGCTCGGAAAGTGCAACGAAACCATCAAATTTTAGCTAGAAACTGTATTTTTGTCGATTTTTATTGAATTTGAACTATATTTCAACGTTTTTTGATGGTTCTGAGCCACCAAACACACTTAAAGCATGCAGAATCGACTCAGAATAGGAAAAGGAGACGTTTAGGTCAATTTTATGCATTCTGGCGTTCGTAGATACAAGAAAACTGTTAAAATTCTTCAGAAACGTCACTTTTGAAGTGTTTTCTTGTACTTTTAAGCCAATCAGATACCCTACGGGCTCGGAAAGTGCAACGAAACCATCAAATTTTAGCTAGAAACTGTATTTTTGTCGATTTTTATTGAATTTGAACTATATTTCAACGTTTTTTGATGGTTCTGAGCCACCAAACACACTTAAAGCATGCAGAATCGACTCAGAATAGGAAAAGGAGACGTTTAGGTCAATTTTATGCATTCTGGCGTTCGTAGATACAAGAAAACTGTTAAAATTCTTCAGAAACGTCACTTTTGAAGTGTTTTCTTGTACTTTTAAGCCAATCAGATACCCTACGGGCTCGGAAAGTGCAACGAAACCATCAAATTTTAGCTAGAAACTGTATTTTTGTCGATTTTTATTGAATTTGAACTATATTTCAACGTTTTTTGATGGTTCTGAGCCACCAAACACACTTAAAGCATGCAGAATCGACACAGAATAGGAAAAGGAGACGTTTAGGTCAATTTTATGCATTCTGGCGTTCGTAGATACAAGAAAACTGTTAAAATTCTTCAGAAACGTCACTTTTGAAGTGTTTTCTTGTACTTTTAAGCCAATCAGATACCCTACGGGCTCGGAAAGTGCAACGAAACCATCAAATTTTAGCTAGAAACTGTATTTTTGTCGATTTTTATTGAATTTGAACTATATTTCAACGTTTTTTGATGGTTCTGAGCCACCAAACACACTTAAAGCATGCAGAATCGACTCAGAATAGGAAAAGGAGACGTTTAGGGTCAATTTTATGCATTCTGGCGTTCGTAGATACAAGAAAACTGTTAAAATTCTTCAGAAACGTCACTTTTGAAGTGTTTTCTTGTACTTTTAAGCCAATCAGATACCCTACGGGCTCGGAAAGTGCAACGAAACCATCAAATTTTAGCTAGAAACTGTATTTTTGTCGATTTTTATTGAATTTGAACTATATTTCAACGTTTTTTGATGGTTCTGAGCCACCAAACACACTTAAAGCATGCAGAATCGACTCAGAACAGGAAAAGGAGACGTTTAGGTCAATTTTATGCATTCTGGCGTTCGTAGATACAAGAAAACTGTTAAAATTCTTCAGAAACGTCACTTTTGAAGTGTTTTCTTGTACTTTTAAGCCAATCAGATACCCTACGGGCTCGGAAAGTGCAACGAAACCATCAAATTTTAGCTAGAAACTGTATTTTTGTCGATTTTTATTGAATTTGAACTATATTTCAACGTTTTTTGATGGTTCTGAGCCACCAAACACACTTAAAGCATGCAGAATCGACTCAGAATAGGAAAAGGAGACGTTTAGGTCAATTTTATGCATTCTGGCGTTCGTAGATACAAGAAAACTGTTAAAATTCTTCAGAAACGTCACTTTTGAAGTGTTTTCTTGTACTTTTAAGCCAATCGGATACCCTACGGGCTCGGAAAGTGCAACGAAACCATCAAATTTTAGCTAGAAACTGTATTTTTGTCGATTTTTATTGAATTTGAACTATATTTCAACGTTTTTTGATGGTTCTGAGCCACCAAACACACTTAAAGCATGCAGAATCGACTCAGAATAGGAAAAGGAGACGTTTAGGTCAATTTTATGCATTCTGGCGTTCGTAGATACAAGAAAACTGTTAAAATTCTTCAGAAACGTCACTTTTGAAGTGTTTTCTTGTACTTTTAAGCCAATCAGATATCCTACGGGCTCGGAAAGTGCAACGAAACCATCAAATTTTAGCTAGAAACTGTATTTTTGTCGATTTTTATTGAATTTGAACTATATTTCAACGTTTTTTGATGGTTGTGAGCCACCAAACACACTTAAAGCATGCAGAATCGACTCAGAATAGGAAAAGGAGACGTTTAGGTCAATTTTATGCATTCTGGCGTTCGTAGATACAAGAAAACTGTTAAAATTCTTCAGAAACGTCACTTTTGAAGTGTTTTCTTGTACTTTTAAGCCAATCAGATACCCTACGGGCTCGGAAAGTGCAACGAAACCATCAAATTTTAGCTAGAAACTGTATTTTTGTCGATTTTTATTGAATTTGAACTATATTTCAACGTTTTTTGATGGTTCTGAGCCACCAAACACACTTAAAGCATGCAGAATCGACTCAGAATAGGAAAAGGAGACGTTTAGGTCAATTTTATGCATTCTGGCGTTCGTAGATACAAGAAAACTGTTAAAATTCTTCAGAAACGTCACTTTTGAAGTGTTTTCTTGTACTTTTAAGCCAATCAGATACCCTACGGGCTCGGAAAGTGCAACGAAACCATCAAATTTTAGCTAGAAACTGTATTTTTGTCGATTTTTATTGAATTTGAACTATATTTCAACGTTTTTTGATGGTTCTGAGCCACCAAACACACTTAAAGCATGCAGAATCGACTCAGAATAGGAAAAGGAGACGTTTAGGTCAATTTTATGCATTCTGGCGTTCGTAGATACAAGAAAACTGTTAAAATTCTTCAGAAACGTCACTTTTGAAGTGTTTTCTTGTACTTTTAAGCCAATCAGATACCCTACGGGCTCGGAAAGTGCAACGAAACCATCAAATTTTAGCTAGAAACTGTATTTTTGTCGATTTTTATTGAATTTGAACTATATTTCAACGTTTTTTGATGGTTCTGAGCCACCAAACACACTTAAAGCATGCAGAATCGACTCAGAATAGGAAAAGGAGACGTTTAGGTCAATTTTATGCATTCTGGCGTTCGTAGATACAAGAAAACTGTTAAAATTCTTCAGAAACGTCACTTTTGAAGTGTTTTCTTGTACTTTTAAGCCAATCAGATACCCTACGGGCTCGGAAAGTGCAACGAAACCATCAAATTTTAGCTAGAAACTGTATTTTTGTCGATTTTTATTGAATTTGAACTATATTCAACGTTTTTTGATGGTTCTGAGCCACCAAACACACTTAAAGCATGCAGAATCGACTCAGAATAGGAAAAGGAGACGTTTAGGTCAATTTTATGCATTCTGGCGTTCGTAGATACAAGAAAACTGTTAAAATTCTTCAGAAACGTCACTTTTGAAGTGTTTTCTTGTACTTTTAAGCCAATCAGATACCCTACGGGCTCGGAAAGTGCAACGAAACCATCAAATTTTAGCTAGAAACTGTATTTTTGTCGATTTTTATTGAATTTGAACTATATTTCAACGTTTTTTGATGGTTCTGAGCCACCAAACACACTTAAAGCATGCAGAATCGACTCAGAATAGGAAAAGGAGACGTTTAGGTCAATTTTATGCATTCTGGCGTTCGTAGATACAAGAAAACTGTTAAAATTCTTCAGAAACGTCACTTTTGAAGTGTTTTCTTGTACTTTTAAGCCAATCAGATACCCAACGGGCTCGGAAAGTGCAACGAAACCATCAAATTTTAGCTAGAAACTGTATTTTTGTCGATTTTTATTGAATTTGAACTATATTTCAACGTTTTTTGATGGTTCTGAGCCACCAAACACACTTAAAGCATGCAGAATCGACTCAGAATAGGAAAAGGAGACGTTTAGGTCAATTTTATGCATTCTGGCGTTCGTAGATACAAGAAAACTGTTAAAATTCTTCAGAAACGTCACTTTTGAAGTGTTTTCTTGTACTTTTAAGCCAATCAGATACCCTACGGGCTCGGAAAGTGCAACGAAACCATCAAATTTTAGCTAGAAACTGTATTTTTGTCGATTTTTATTGAATTTGAACTATATTTCAACGTTTTTTGATGGTTCTGAGCCACCAAACACACTTAAAGCATGCAGAATCGACTCAGAATAGGAAAAGGAGACGTTTAGGTCAATTTTATGCATTCTGGCGTTCGTAGATACAAGAAAACTGTTAAAATTCTTCAGAAACGTCACTTTTGAAGTGTTTTCTTGTACTTTTAAGCCAATCAGATACCCTACGGGCTCGGAAAGTGCAACGAAACCATCAAATTTTAGCTAGAAACTGTATTTTTGTCGATTTTTATTGAATTTGAACTATATTTCAACGTTTTTTGATGGTTCTGAGCCACCAAACACACTTAAAGCATGCAGAATCGACTCAGAATAGGAAAAGGAGACGTTTAGGTCAATTTTATGCATTCTGGCGTTCGTAGATACAAGAAAACTGTTAAAATTCTTCAGAAACGTCACTTTTGAAGTGTTTTCTTGTACTTTTAAGCCAATCAGATACCCTACGGGCTCGGAAAGTGCAACGAAACCATCAAATTTTAGCTAGAAACTGTATTTTTGTCGATTTTTATTGAATTTGAACTATATTTCAACGTTTTTTGATGGTTCTGAGCCACCAAACACACTTAAAGCATGCAGAATCGACTCAGAATAGGAAAAGGAGACGTTTAGGTCAATTTTATGCATTCTGGCGTTCGTAGATACAAGAAAACTGTTAAAATTCTTCAGAAACGTCACTTCTGAAGTGTTTTCTTGTACTTTTAAGCCAATCAGATACCCTACGGGCTCGGAAAGTGCAACGAAACCATCAAATTTTAGCTAGAAACTGTATTTTTGTCGATTTTTATTGAATTTGAACTATATTTCAACGTTTTTTGATGGTTCTGAGCCACCAAACACACTTAAAGCATGCAGAATCGACTCAGAATAGGAAAAGGAGACGTTTAGGTCAATTTTATGCATTCTGGCGTTCGTAGATACAAGAAAACTGTTAAAATTCTTCAGAAACGTCACTTTTGAAGTGTTTTCTTGTACTTTTAAGCCAATCAGATACCCTACGGGCTCGGAAAGTGCAACGAAACCATCAAATTTTAGCTAGAAACTGTATTTTTGTCGATTTTTATTGAATTTGAACTATATTTCAACGTTTTTTGATGGTTCTGAACCACCAAACACACTTAAAGCATGCAGAATCGACTCAGAATAGGAAAAGGAGACGTTTAGGTCAATTTTATGCATTCTGGCGTTCGTAGATACAAGAAAACTGTTAAAATTCTTCAGAAACGTCACTTTTGAAGTGTTTTCTTGTACTTTTAAGCCAATCAGATACCCTACGGGCTCGGAAAGTGCAACGAAACCATCAAATTTTAGCTAGAAACTGTATTTTTGTCGATTTTTATTGAATTTGAACTATATTTCAACGTTTTTTGATGGTTCTGAGCCACCAAACACACTTAAAGCATGCAGAATCGACTCAGAATAGGAAAAGGAGACGTTTAGGTCAATTTTATGCATTCTGGCGTTCGTAGATACAAGAAAACTGTTAAAATTCTTCAGAAACGTCACTTTTGAAGTGTTTTCTTGTACTTTTAAGCCAATCAGATACCCTACGGGCTCGGAAAGTGCAACGAAACCATCAAATTTTAGCTAGAAACTGCATTTTTGTCGATTTTTATTGAATTTGAACTATATTTCAACGTTTTTTGATGGTTCTGAGCCACCAAACACACTTAAAGCATGCAGAATCGACTCAGAATAGGAAAAGGAGACGTTTAGGATCAATTTTATGCATTCTGGCGTTCGTAGATACAAGAAAACTGTTAAAATTCTTCAGAAACGTCACTTTTGAAGTGTTTTCTTGTACTTTTAAGCCAATCAGATACCCTACGGGCTCGGAAAGTGCAACGAAACCATCAAATTTTAGCTAGAAGCTGTATTTTTGTCGATTTTTATTGAATTTGAACTATATTTCAACGTTTTTTGATGGTTCTGAGCCACCAAACACACTTAAAGCATGCAGAATCGACTCAGAATAGGAAAAGGAGACGTTTAGGTCAATTTTATGCATTCTGGCGTTCGTAGATACAAGAAAACTGTTAAAATTCTTCAGAAACGTCACTTTTGAAGTGTTTTCTTGTACTTTTAAGCCAATCAGATACCCTACGGGCTCGGAAAGTGCAACGAAACCATCAAATTTTAGCTAGAAACTGTATTTTTGTCGATTTTTATTGAATTTAAACTATATTTCAACGTTTTTTGATGGTTCTGAGCCACCAAACACACTTAAAGCATGCAGAATCGACTCAGAATAGGAAAAGGAGACGTTTAGGTCAATTTTATGCATTCTGGCGTTCGTAGATACAAGAAAACTGTTAAAATTCTTCAGAAACGTCACTTTTGAAGTGTTTTCTTGTACTTTTAAGCCAATCAGATACCCTACGGGCTCGGAAAGTGCAACGAAACCATCAAATTTTAGCTAGAAACTGTATTTTTGTCGATTTTTATTGAATTTGAACTATATTTCAACGTTTTTTGAAGGTTCTGAGCCACCAAACACACTTAAAGCATGCAGAATCGACTCAGAATAGGAAAAGGAGACGTTTAGGTCAATTTTATGCATTCTGGCGTTCGTAGATACAAGAAAACTGTTAAAATTCTTCAGAAACGTCACTTTTGAAGTGTTTTCTTGTACTTTTAAGCCAATCAGATACCCTACGGGCTCGGAAAGTACATCGAAACCATCAAATTTTAGCTAGAAACTGTATTTTTGTCGATTTTTATTGAATTTGAACTATATTTCAACGTTTTTTGATGGTTCTGAGCCACCAAACACACTTAAAGCATGCAGAATCGACTCAGAATAGGAAAAGGAGACGTTTAGGTCAATTTTATGCATTCTGGCGTTCGTAGATACAAGAAAACTGTTAAAATTCTTCAGAAACGTCACTTTTGAAGTGTTTTCTTGTACTTCTAAGCCAATCAGATACCCTACGGGCTCGGAAAGTGCAACGAAACCATCAAATTTTAGCTAGAAACTGTATTTTTGTCGATTTTTATTGAATTTGAACTATATTTCAACGTTTTTTGATGGTTCTGAGCCACCAAACACACTTAAAGCATGCAGAATCGACTCAGAATAGGAAAAGGAGACGATTAGGTCAATTTTATGCATTCTGGCGTTCGTAGATACAAGAAAACTGTTAAAATTCTTCAGAAACGTCACTTTTGAAGTGTTTTCTTGTACTTTTAAGCCAATCAGATACCCTACAGGCTCGGAAAGTGCAACGAAATCATCAAATTTTAGCTAGAAACTGTATTTTTGTCGATTTTTATTGAATTTAAACTATATTTCAACGTTTTTTGATGGTTCTGAGCCACCAAACACACTTAAAGCATGCAGAATCGACTCAGAATAGGAAAAGGAGACGTTTAGGTCAATTTTATGCATTCTGGCGTTCGTAGATACAAGAAAACTGTTAAAATTCTTCAGAAACGTCACTTTTGAAGTGTTTTCTTGTACTTTTAAGCCAATCAGATACCCTACGGGCTCGGAAAGTGCAACGAAACCATCAAATTTTAGCTAGAAACTGTATTTTTGTCGATTTTTATTGAATTTGAACTATATTTCAACGTTTTTTGATGGTTCTGAGCCACCAAACACACTTAAAGCATGCAGAATCGACTCAGAATAGGAAAAGGAGACGTTTAGGTCAATTTTATGCATTCTGGCGTTCGTAGATACAAGAAAACTGTTAAAATTCTTCAGAAACTTCACTTTTGAAGTGTTTTCTTGTACTTTTAAGCCAATCAGATACCCAACGGGCTCGGAAAGTGCAACGAAACCATCAAATTTTAGCTAGAAACTGTATTTTTGTCGATTTTTATTGAATTTCAACTATATTTCAACGTTTTTTGATGGTTCTGAGCCACCAAACACACTTAAAGCATGCAGAATCGACTCAGAATAGGAAAAGGAGACGTTTAGGTCAATTTTATGCATTCTGGCGTTCGTAGATACAAGAAAACTGTTAAAATTCTTCAGAAACGTCACTTTTGAAGTGTTTTCTTGTACTTTTAAGCCAATCAGATACCCTACGGGCTCGGAAAGTGCAACGAAACCATCAAATTTTAGCTAGAAACTGTATTTTTGTCGATTTTTATTGAATTTGAACTATATTTCAACGTTTTTTGATGGTTCTGAGCCACCAAACACACTTAAAGCATGCAGAATCGACTCAGAATAGGAAAAGGAGACGCTTAGGTCAATTTTATGCATTCTGGCGTTCGTAGATACAAGAAAACTGTTAAAATTCTTCAGAAACGTCACTTTTGAAGTGTTTTCTTGTACTTTTAAGCCAATCAGATACCCTACGGGCTCGGAAAGTGCAACGAAAACATCAAATTTTAGCTAGAAACTGTATTTTTGTCGATTTTTATTGAATTTGAACTATATTTCAACGTTTTTTGATGGTTCTGAGCCACCAAACACACTTAAAGCATGCAGAATCGACTCAGAATAGGAAAAGGAGACGTCTAGGTCAATTTTATGCATTCTGGCGTTCGTAGACACAAGAAAACTGTTAAAATTCTTCAGAAACGTCACTTTTGAAGTGTTTTCTTGTACTTTTAAGCCAATCAGATACCCTACGGGCTCGGAAAGTGCAACGAAACCATCAAATTTTAGCTAGAAACTGTATTTTTGTCGATTTTTATTGAATTTGAACTATATTTCAACGTTTTTTGATGGTTCTGAGCCACCAAACACACTTAAAGCATGCAGAATCGACTCAGAATAGGAAAAGGAGACGTTTAGGTCAATTTTATGCATTCTGGCGTTCGTAGATACAAGAAAACTGTTAAAATTCTTCAGAAACGTCACTTTTGAAGTGTTTTCTTGTACTTTTAAGCCAATCAGATACCCTACGGGCTCGGAAAGTGCAACGAAACCATCAAATTTTAGCTAGAAACTGTATTTTTGTCGATTTTTATTGAATTTGAACTATATTTCAACGTTTTTTGATGGTTCTGAGCCACCAAACACACTTAAAGCATGCAGAATCGACTCAGAATAGGAAAAGGAGACGTTTAGGTCAATTTTATGCATTCTGGCGTTCGTAGATACAAGAAAACTGTTAAAATTCTTCAGAAACGTCACTTTTGAAGTGTTTTCTTGTACTTTTAAGCCAATCAGATACCCTACGGGCTCGGAAAGTGCAACGAAACCATCAAATTTTAGCTAGAAACTGTATTTTTGTCGATTTTTATTGAATTTGAACTATATTTCAACGTTTTTTGATGGTTCTGAGCCACCAAACACACTTAAAGCATGCAGAATCGACTCAGAATAGGAAAAGGAGACGTTTAGGTCAATTTTATGCATTCTGGCGTTCGTAGATACAAGAAAACTGTTAAAATTCTTCAGAAACGTCACTTTTGAAGTGTTTTCTTGTACTTTTAAGCCAATCAGATACCCTACGGGCTCGGAAAGTGCAACGAAACCATCAAATTTTAGCTAGAAACTGTATTTTTGTCGATTTTTATTGAATTTGAACTATATTTCAACGTTTTTTGAAGGTTCTGAGCCAACAAACACACTTAAAGCATGCAGAATCGACTCAGAATAGGAAAAGGAGACGTTTAGGTCAATTTTATGCATTCTGGCGTTCGTAGATACAAGAAAACTGTTAAAATTCTTCAGAAACGTCACTTTTGAAGTGTTTTCTTGTACTTTTAAGCCAATCAGATACCCTACGGGCTCGGAAAGTACAACGAAACCATCAAATTTTAGCTAGAAACTGTATTTTTGTCGATTTTTATTGAATTTGAACTATATTTCAACGTTTTTTGATGGTTCTGAGCCACCAAACACACTTAAAGCATGCAGAATCGACTCAGAATAGGAAAAGGAGACGTTTAGGTCAATTTTATGCATTCTGGCGTTCGTAGATACAAGAAAACTGTTAAAATTCTTCAGAAACGTCACTTTTGAAGTGTTTTCTTGTACTTTTAAGCCAATCAGATACCCTAAGGGCTCGGAAAGTGCAACGAAACCATCAAATTTTAGCTAGAAACTGTATTTTTGTCGATTTTTATTGAATTTGAACTATATTTCAACGTTTTTTGATGGTTCTGAGCCACCAAACACACTTAAAGCATGCAGAATCGACTCAGAATAGGAAAAGGAGACGATTAGGTCAATTTTATGCATTCTGGCGTTCGTAGATACAAGAAAACTGTTAAAATTCTTCAGAAACGTCACTTTTGAAGTGTTTTCTTGTACTTTTAAGCCAATCAGATACCCTACGGGCCCGGAAAGTGCAACGAAACCATCAAATTTTAGCTAGAAACTGTATTTTTGTCGATTTTTATTGAATTTAAACTATATTTCAACGTTTTTTGATGGTTCTGAGCCACCAAACACACTTAAAGCATGCAGAATCGACTCAGAATAGGAAAAGGAGACGTTTAGGTCAATTTTATGCATTCTGGCGTTCGTAGATACAAGAAAACTGTTAAAATTCTTCAGAAACGTCACTTTTGAAGTGTTTTCTTGTACTTTTAAGCCAATCAGATACCCAACGGGCTCGGAAAGTGCAACGAAACCATCAAATTTTAGCTAGAAACTGTATTTTTGTCGATTTTTATTGAATTTGAACTATATTTCAACGTTTTTTGATGGTTCTGAGCCACCAAACACACTTAAAGCATGCAGAATCGACTCAGAATAGGAAAAGGAGACGTTTAGGTCAATTTTATGCATTCTGGCGTTCGTAGATACAAGAAAACTGTTAAAATTCTTCAGAAACGTCACTTTTGAAGTGTTTTCTTGTACTTTTAAGCCAATCAGATACCCTACGGGCTCGGAAAGTGCAACGAAACCATCAAATTTTAGCTAGAAACTGTATTTTTGTCGATTTTTATTGAATTTCAACTATATTTCAACGTTTTTTGATGGTTCTGAGCCACCAAACACACTTAAAGCATGCAGAATCGACTCAGAATAGGAAAAGGAGACGTTTAGGTCAATTTTATGCATTCTGGCGTTCGTAGATACAAGAAAACTGTTAAAATTCTTCAGAAACGTCACTTTTGAAGTGTTTTCTTGTACTTTTAAGCCAATCAGATACCCTACGGGCTCGGAAACTGCAACGAAACCATCAAATTTTAGCTAGAAACTGTATTTTTGTCGATTTTTATTGAATTTGAACTATATTTCAACGTTTTTTGATGGTTCTGAGCCACCAAACACACTTAAAGCATGCAGAATCGACTCAGAATAGGAAAAGGAGACGTTTAGGTCAATTTTATGCATTCTGGCGTTCGTAGATACAAGAAAACTGTTAAAATTCTTCAGAAACGTCACTTTTGAAATGTTTTCTTGTACTTTTAAGCCAATCAGATACCCAACGGGCTCGGAAAGTGCAACGAAACCATCAAATTTTAGCTAGAAACTGTATTTTTGTCGATTTTTATTGAATTTGAACTATATTTCAACGTTTTTTGATGGTTCTGAGCCACCAAACACACTTAAAGCATGCAGAATCTACTCAGAATAGGAAAAGGAGACGTTTAGGTCAATTTTATGCATTCTGGCGTTCGTAGATACAAGAAAACTGTTAAAATTCTTCAGAAACGTCACTTTTGAAGTGTTTTCTTGTACTTTTAAGCCAATCAGATACCCTACGGGCTCGGAAAGTGCAACGAAACCATCAAATTTTAGCTAGAAACTGTATTTTTGTCGATTTTTATTGAATTTGAAATATATTTCTACGTTTTTTGATGGTTCTGAGCCACCAAACACACTTAAAGCATGCAGAATCGACTCAGAATAGGAAAAGGAGACGTTTAGGTCAATTTTATGCATTCTGGCGTTCGTAGATACAAGAAAACTGTTAAAATTCTTCAGAAACGTCACTTTTGAAGTGTTTTCTTGTACTTTTAAGCCAATCAGATACCCTACGGGCTCGGAAAGTGCAACGAAACCATCAAATTTTAGCTAGAAACTGTATTTTTGTCGATTTTTATTGAATTTGAACTATATTTCAACGTTTTTTTATGGTTCTGAGCCACCAAACACACTTAAAGCATGCAGAATCGACTCAGAATAGGAAAAGGAGACGTTTAGGTCAATTTTATGCATTCTGGCGTTCGTAGATACAAGAAAACTGTTAAAATTCTTCAGAAACGTCACTTTTGAAGTGTTTTCTTGTACTTTTAAGCCAATCAGATACCCTACGGGCTCGGAAAGTGCAACGAAACCATCAAATTTTAGCTAGAAACTGTATTTTTGTCGATTTTTATTGAATTTGAACTATATTTCAACGTTTTTTGATGGTTCTGAGCCACCAAACACACTTAAAGCATGCAGAATCGACTCAGAATAGGAAAAGGAGACGTTTAGGTCAATTTTATGCATTCTGGCGTTCGTAGATACAAGAAAACTGTTAAAATTCTTCAGAAACGTCACTTTTGAAGTGTTTTCTTGTACTTTTAAGCCAATCAGATACCCTACGGGCTCGGAAAGTGCAACGAAACCATCAAATTTTAGCTAGAAACTGAATTTTTGTCGATTTTTATTGAATTTGAACTATATTTCAACGTTTTTTGATGGTTCTGAGCCACCAAACACACTTAAAGCATGCAGAATCGACTCAGAATAGGAAAAGGAGACGTTTAGGTCAATTTTATGCATTCTGGCGTTCGTAGATACAAGAAAACCGTTAAAATTCTTCAGAAACGTCACTTTTGAAGTGTTTTCTTGTACTTTTAAGCCAATCAGATACCCTACGGGCTCGGAAAGTGCAACGAAACCATCAAATTTTAGCTAGAAACTGTGTTTTTGTCGATTTTTATTGAATTTGAACTATATTTCAACGTTTTTTGATGGTTCTGAACCACCAAACACACTTAAAGCATGCAGAATCGACTCAGAATAGGAAAAGGAGACGTTTAGGTCAATTTTATGCATTCTGGCGTTCGTAGATACAAGAAAACTGTTAAAATTCTTCAGAAACGTCACTTTTGAAGTGTTTTCTTGTACTTTTAAGCCAATCAGATACCCAACGGGCTCGGAAAGTGCAACGAAACCATCAAATTTTAGCTAGAAACTGTATTTTTGTCGATTTTTATTGAATTTGAACTATATTTCAACGTTTTTTGATGGTTCTGAGCCACCAAACACACTTAAAGCATGCAGAATCGACTCAGAATAGGAAAAGGAGACGTTTAGGTCAATTTTATGCATTCTGGCGTTCGTAGATACAAGAAAACTGTTAAAATTCT
Organism: Zophobas morio; assembly: GCF_036711695.1. Classification (NCBI taxonomy): domain Eukaryota; kingdom Metazoa; phylum Arthropoda; class Insecta; order Coleoptera; family Tenebrionidae; genus Zophobas; species Zophobas morio. Next base: position 28,731 of record NW_026972842.1, read on the forward strand.
TCAGAAACGTCACTTTTGAAGTGTTTTCTAGTACTTTTAAGCCAATCAGATACCCTACGGGTTCGGAAAGTGCAACGAAACCATCAAATTTTAACTAGAAACTGTATTTTTGTCGATTTTTATTGAATTTGAACTATATTTCAACGTTTATTGATGGTTCTGAGCCACCAAACACACTTAAAGCATGCAGAATCGACTCAGAATAGGAAAAGGAGACGTTTAGGTCAATTTTATGCATTCTGGCGTTCGTAGATACAAGAAAACTGTTAAAATTCTTCAGAAACGTCACTTTTGAAGTGTTTTCTTGTACTTTTAAGCCAATCAGATACCCTACGGGCTCGGAAAGTGCAACGAAACCATCAAATTTTAGCTAGAAACTGTATTTTTGTCGATTTTTATTGAATTTGAACTATATTTCAACGTTTTTTGATGGTTCTGAGCCACCAAACACACTTAAAGCATGCAGAATCGACTCAGAATAGGAAAAGGAGACGTTTAGTTCAATTTTATGCATTCTGGCGTTCGTAGATACAAGAAAACTGTTAAAATTCTTCAGAAACGTCACTTTTGAAGTGTTTTCTTGTACTTTTAAGCCAATCAGATACCCAACGGGCTCGGAAAGTGCAACGAAACCATCAAATTTTAGCTAGAAACTGTATTTTTGTCGATTTTTATTGAATTTGAACTATATTTCAACGTTTTTTGATGGTTCTGAGCCACCAAACACACTTAAAGCATGCAGAATCGACTCAGAATAGGAAAAGGAGACGTTTAGGTCAATTTTATGCATTCTGGCGTTCGTAGATACAAGAAAACTGTTAAAATTCTTCAGAAACGTCACTTTTGAAGTGTTTTCTTGTACTTTTAAGCCAATCAGATACCCTACGGGCTCGGAAAGTGCAACGAAACCATCAAATTTTAGCTAGAAACTGAATTTTTGTCGATTTTTATTGAATTTGAACTATATTTCAACGTTTTTTGATGGTTCTGAGCCACCAAACACACTTAAAGCATGCAGAATCGACTCAGAATAGGAAAAGGAGACGTTTAGGTCAATTTTATGCATTCTGGCGTTCGTAGATACAAGAAAACCGTTAAAATTCTTCAGAAACGTCACTTTTGAAGTGTTTTCTTGTACTTTTAAGCCAATCAGATACCCTACGGGCTCGGAAAGTGCAACGAAACCATCAAATTTTAGCTAGAAACTGTGTTTTTGTCGATTTTTATTGAATTTGAACTATATTTCAACGTTTTTTGATGGTTCTGAACCACCAAACACACTTAAAGCATGCAGAATCGACTCAGAATAGGAAAAGGAGACGTTTAGGTCGATTTTATGCATTCTGGCGTTCGTAGATACAAGAAAACTGTTAAAATTCTTCAGAAACGTCACTTTTGAAGTGTTTTCTTGTACTTTTAAGCCAATCAGATACCCTACGGGCTCGGAAAGTGCAACGAAACCATCAAATTTTAGCTAGAAACTGTATTTTTGTCGATTTTTATTGAATTTGAACTATATTTCAACGTTTTTTGATGGTTCTGAGCCACCAAACACACTTAAAGCATGCAGAATCGACTCAGAATAGGAAAAGGAGACGTTTAGGTCAATTTTATGCATTCTGGCGTTCGTAGATACAAGAAAACTGTTAAAATTCTTCAGAAACGTCACTTTTGAAGTGTTTTCTTGTACTTTTAAGCCAATCAGATACCCTACGGGTTCGGAAAGTGCAACGAAACCATCAAATTTTAACTAGAAACTGTATTTTTGTCGATTTTTATTGAATTTGAACTATATTTCAACGTTTATTGATGGTTCTGAGCCACCAAACACACTTAAAGCATGCAGAATCGACTCAGAATAGGAAAAGGAGACGTTTAGGTCAATTTTATGCATTCTGGCGTTCGTAGATACAAGAAAACTGTTAAAATTCTTCAGAAACGTCACTTTTGAAGTGTTTTCTTGTACTTTTAAGCCAATCAGATACCCTACGGGCTCGGAAAGTGCAACGAAACCATCAAATTTTAGCTAGAAACTGTATTTTTGTCGATTTTTATTGAATTTGAACTATATTTCAACGTTTTTTGATGGTTCTGAGCCACCAAACACACTTAAAGCATGCAGAATCGACTCAGAATAGGAAAAGGAGAGGTTTAGGTCAATTTTATGCATTCTGGCGTTCGTAGATACAAGAAAACTGTTAAAATTCTTCAGAAACGTCACTTTTGAAGTGTTTTCTTGTACTTTTAAGCCAATCAGATACCCAACGGGCTCGGAAAGTGCAACGAAACCATCAAATTTTAGCTAGAAACTGTATTTTTGTCGATTTTTATTGAATTTGAACTATATTTCAACGTTTTTTGATGGTTCTGAGCCACCAAACACACTTAAAGCATGCAGAATCGACTCAGAATAGGAAAAGGAGACGTTTAGGTCAATTTTATGCATTCTGGCGTTCGTAGATACAAGAAAACTGTTAAAATTCTTCAGAAACGTCACTTTTGAAGTGTTTTCTTGTACTTTTAAGCCAATCAGATACCCAACGGGCTCGGAAAGTGCAACGAAACCATCAAATTTTAGCTAGAAACTGTGTTTTTGTCGATTTTTATTGAATTTGAACTATATTTCAACGTTTTTTGATGGTTCTGAACCACCAAACACACTTAAAGCATGCAGAATCGACTCAGAATAGGAAAAGGAGACGTTTAGGTCAATTTTATGCATTCTGGCGTTCGTAGATACAAGAAAACTGTTAAAATTCTTCAGAAACGTCACTTTTGAAGTGTTTTCTTGTACTTTTAAGCCAATCAGATACCCTACGGGCTCGGAAAGTGCAACGAAACCATCAAATTTTAGCTAGAAACTGTATTTTTGTCGATTTTTATTGAATTTGAACTATATTTCAACGTTTTTTTATGGTTCTGAGCCACCAAACACACTTAAAGCATGCAGAATCGACTCAGAATAGGAAAAGGAGACGTTTAGGTCAATTTTATGCATTCTGGCGTTCGTAGATACAAGAAAACTGTTAAAATTCTTCAGAAACGTCACTTTTGAAGTGTTTTCTTGTACTTTTAAGCCAATCAGATACCCTACGGGTTCGGAAAGTGCAACGAAACCATCAAATTTTAACTAGAAACTGTATTTTTGTCGATTTTTATTGAATTTGAACTATATTTCAACGTTTTTTGATGGTTCTGAGCCACCAAACACACTTAAAGCATGCAGAATCGACTCAGAATAGGAAAAGGAGACGTTTAGGTCAATTTTATGCATTCTGGCGTTCGTAGATACAAGAAAACTGTTAAAATTCTTCAGAAACGTCACTTTTGAAGTGTTTTCTTGTACTTTTAAGCCAATCAGATACCCTACGGGCTCGGAAAGTGCAACGAAACCATCAAATTTTAGCTAGAAACTGTATTTTTGTCGATTTTTATTGAATTTGAACTATATTTCAACGTTTTTTGATGGTTCTGAGCCACCAAACAAACTTAAAGCATGCAGAATCGACTCAGAATAGGAAAAGGAGACGTTTAGGTCAATTTTATGCATTCTGGCGTTCGTAGATACAAGAAAACTGTTAAAATTCTTCAGAAACGTCACTTTTGAAGTGTTTTCTTGTACTTTTAAGCCAATCAGATACCCTACGGGCTCGGAAAGTGCAACGAAACCATCAAATTTTAGCTAGAAACTGTATTTTTGTCGATTTTTATTGAATTTGAACTATATTTCAACGTTTTTTGATGGTTCTGTCATCTGTCTGTTCATCGACTCAGAATAGGAAAAGGAGACGTTTAGGTCAATTTTATGCATTCTGGCGTTCGTAGATACAAGAAAACTGTTAAAATTCTTCAGAAAAGTCACTTTTGAAGTGTTTTCTTGTACTTTTAAGCCAATCAGATACCCTACGGGCTCGGAAAGTGCAACGAAACCATCAAATTTTAGCTAGAAACTGTATTTCTGTCGATTTTTATTGAATTTGAACTATATTTCAACGTTTTTTGATGGTTCTGAGCCACCAAACACACTTAAAGCATGCAGAATCGACTCAGAATAGGAAAAGGAGACGTTTAGGTCAATTTTATGCATTCTGGCGTTCGTAGATACAAGAAAACTGTTAAAATTCTTCAGAAACGTCACTTTTGAAGTGTTTTCTTGTACTTTTAAGCGAATCAGATACCCTACGGGCTCGGAAAGTGCAACGAAACCATCAAATTTTAGCTAGAAACTGTATTTTTGTCGATTTTTATTGAATTTGAACTATATTTCAACGTTTTTTGATGGTTCTGAGCCACCAAACACACTTAAAGCATGCAGAATCGACTCAGAATAGGAAAAGGAGACGTTTAGGTCAATTTTATGCATTCTGGCGTTCGTAGATACAAGAAAACTGTTAAAATTCTTCAGAAACGTCACTTTTGAAGTGTTTTCTTGTACTTTTAAGCCAATCAGATACCCAACGGGCTCGGAAAGTGCAACGAAACCATCAAATTTTAGCTAGAAACTGTATTTTTGTCGATTTTTATTGAATTTGAACTATATTTCAACGTTTTTTGATGGTTCTGAGCCACCAAACACACTTAAAGCATGCAGAATCGACTCAGAATAGGAAAAGGAGACGTTTAGGTCAATTTTATGCATTCTGGCGTTCGTAGATACAAGAAAACTGTTAAAATTCTTCAGAAACGTCACTTTTGAAGTGTTTTCTTGTACTTTTAAGCCAATCAGATACCCTACGGGCTCGGAAAGTGCAACGAAACCATCAAATTTTAGCTAGAAACTGTATTTTTGTCGATTTTTATTGAATTTGAACTATATTTCAACGTTTTTTGATGGTTCTGAGCCACCAAACACACTTAAAGCATGCAGAATCGACTCAGAATAGGAAAAGGAGACGTTTAGGTCAATTTTATGCATTCTGGCGTTAGTAGATACAAGAAAACTGTTAAAATTCTTCAGAAACGTCACTTTTGAAGTGTTTTCTTGTACTTTTAAGCCAATCAGATACCCTACGGGCTCGGAAAGTGCAACGAAACCATCAAATTTTAGCTAGAAACTGTATTTTTGTCGATTTTTATTGAATTTGAACTATATTTCAACGTTTTTTGATGGTTCTGAGCCACCAAACACACTTAAAGCATGCAGAATCGACTCAGAATAGGAAAAGGAGACGTTTAGGTCAATTTTATGCATTCTGGCGTCCGTAGATACAAGAAAACTGTTAAAATTCTTCAGAAACGTCACTTTTGAAGTGTTTTCTTGTACTTTTAAGCCAATCAGATATCCTACGGGCTCGGAAAGTGCAACGAAACCATCAAATTTTAGCTAGAAACTGTATTTTTGTCGATTTTTATTGAATTTGAACTATATTTCAACGTTTTTTGATGGTTCTGAGCCACCAAACACACTTAAAGCATGCAGAATCGACTCGGAATAGGAAAAGGAGACGTTTAGGTCAATTTTATGCATTCTGGCGTTCGTAGATACAAGAAAACTGTTAAAATTCTTCAGAAACGTCACTTTTGAAGTGTTTTCTTGTACTTTTAAGCCAATCAGATACCCTACGGGCTCGGAAAGTGCAACGAAACCATCAAATTTTAGCTAGAAACTGTATTTTTGTCGATTTTTATTGAATTTGAACTATATTTCAAAGTTTTTTGATGGTTCTGAGCCACCAAACACACTTAAAGCATGCAGAATCGACTCAGAATAGGAAAAGGAGACGTTTAGGTCAATTTTATGCATTCTGGCGTTCGTAGATACAAGAAAACTGTTAAAATTCTTCAGAAACGTCACTTTTGAAGTGTTTTCTTGTACTTTTAAGCCAATCAGATACCCTACGGGCTCGGAAAGTGCAACGAAACCATCAAATTTTAGCTAGAAACTGTATTTTTGTCGATTTTTATTGAATTTGAACTATATTTCAACGTTTTTTGATGGTTCTGAGCCACCAAACACACTTAAAGCATGCAGAATCGACTCAGAATAGGAAAAGGAGACGTTTAGGTCAATTTTATGCATTCTGGCGTTCGTAGATACAAGAAAACTGTTAAAATTCTTCAGAAACGTCACTTTTGAAGTGTTTTCTTGTACTTTTAAGCCAATCAGATACCCTACGGGCTCGGAAAGTGCAACGAAACCATCAAATTTTAGCTAGAAACTGTATTTTTGTCGATTTTTATTGAATTTGAACTATATTTCAACGTTTTTTGATGGTTCTGAGCCACCAAACACACTTAAAGCATGCAGAATCGACTCAGAATAGGAAAAGGAGACGTTTAGGTCAATTTTATGCATTCTGGCGTTCGTAGATACAAGAAAACTGTTAAAATTCTTCAGAAACGTCACTTTTGAAGTGTTTTCTTGTACTTTTAAGCCAATCAGATACCCTACGGGCTCGGAAAGTGCAACGAAACCATCAAATTTTAGCTAGAAACTGTATTTCTGTCGATTTTTATTGAATTTGAACTATATTTCAACGTTTTTTGATGGTTCTGAGCCACCAAACACACTTAAAGCATGCAGAATCGACTCAGAATAGGAAAAGGAGACGTTTAGGTCAATTTTATGCATTCTGGCGTTCGTAGATACAAGAAAACTGTTAAAATTCTTCAGAAACGTCACCTTTGAAGTGTTTTCTTGTACTTTTAAGCCAATCAGATACCCAACGGGCTCGGAAAGTGCAACGAAACCATCAAATTTTAGCTAGAAACTGTATTTTTGTCGATTTTTATTGAATTTGAACTATATTTCAACGTTTTTTGATGGTTCTGAGCCACCAAACACACTTAAAGCATGCAGAATCGACTCAGAATAGGAAAAGGAGACGTTTAGGTCAATTTTATGCATTCTGGCGTTCGTAGATACAAGAAAACTGTTAAAATTCTTCAGAAACGTCACTTTTGAAGTGTTTTCTTGTACTTTTAAGCCAATCAGATACCCTACGGGCTCGGAAAGTGCAACGAAACCATCAAATTTTAGCTAGAAACTGTATTTTTGTCGATTTTTATTGAATTTGAACTATATTTCAACGTTTTTTGATGGTTCTGAGCCACCAAACACACTTAAAGCATGCAGAATCGACTCAGAATAGGAAAAGGAGACGTTTAGGTCAATTTTATGCATTCTGGCGTTAGTAGATACAAGAAAACTGTTAAAATTCTTCAGAAACGTCACTTTTGAAGTGTTTTCTTGTACTTTTAAGCCAATCAGATACCCTACGGGCTCGGAAAGTGCAACGAAACCATCAAATTTTAGCTAGAAACTGTATTTCTGTCGATTTTTATTGAATTTGAACTATATTTCAACGTTTTTTGATGGTTCTGAGCCACCAAACACACTTAAAGCATGCAGAATCGATTCAGAATAGGAAAAGGAGACGTTTAGGTAAATTTTATGCATTCTGGCGTTCGTAGATACAAGAAAACTGTTAAAATTCTTCAGAAACGTCACTTTTGAAGTGTTTTCTTGTACTTTTAAGCCAATCAGATACCCTACGGGCTCGGAAAGTGCAACGAAACCATCAAATTTTAGCTAGAAACTGTATTTTTGTCGATTTTTATTGAATTTGAACTATATTTCAACGTTTTTTGATGGTTCTGAGCCACCAAACACACTTAAAGCATGCAGAATCGACTCAGAATAGGAAAAGGAGACGTTTAGGTCAATTTTATGCATTCTGGCGTTCGTAGATACAAGAAAACTGTTAAAATTCTTCAGAAACGTCACTTTTGAAGTGTTTTCTTGTACTTTTAACCCAATCAGATACCCTACGTGCTCGGAAAGTGCAACGAAACCATCAAATTTTAGCTAGAAACTGTATTTTTGTCGATTTTTATTGAATTTGAACTATATTTCAACGTTTTTTGATGGTTCTGAGCCACCAAACACACTTAAAGCATGCAGAATCGACTCAGAATAGGAAAAGGAGACGTTTAGGTCAATTTTATGCATTCTGGCGTTCGTAGATACAAGAAAACTGTTAAAATTCTTCAGAAACGTCACTTTTGAAGTGTTTTCTTGTACTTTTAAGCCAATCAGATACCCAACGGGCTCAGAAAGTGCAACGAAACCATCAAATTTTAGCTAGAAACTGTATTTTTGTCGATTTTTATTGAATTTGAACTATATTTCAACGTTTTTTGATGGTTCTGAGCCACCAAACACACTTAAAGCATGCAGAATCGACTCAGAATAGGAAAAGGAGAGGTTTAGGTCAATTTTATGCATTCTGGCGTTCGTAGATACAAGAAAACTGTTAAAATTCTTCAGAAACGTCACTTTTGAAGTGTTTTCTTGTACTTTTAAGCCAATCAGATACCCTACGGGCTCGGAAAGTGCAACGAAACCATCAAATTTTAGCTAGAAACTGTATTTTTGTCGATTTTTATTGAATTTGAACTATATTTCAACGTTTTTTGATGGTTCTGAGCCACCAAACACACTTAAAGCATGCAGAATCGACTCAGAATAGGAAAAGGAGAGGTTTAGGTCAATTTTATGCATTCTGGCGTTCGTAGATACAAGAAAACTGTTAAAATTCTTCAGAAACGTCACTTTTGAAGTGTTTTCTTGTACTTTTAAGCCAATCAGATACCCTACGGGCTCGGAAAGTGCAACGAAACCATCAAATTTTAGCTAGAAACTGTATTTTTGTCGATTTTTATTGAATTTGAACTATATTTCAACGTTTTTTGATGGTTCTGAGCCACCAAACAAACTTAAAGCATGCAGAATCGACTCAGAATAGGAAAAGGAGACGTTTAGGTCAATTTTATGCATTCTGGCGTTCGTAGATACAAGAAAACTGTTAAAATTCTTCAGAAACGTCACTTTTGAAGTGTTTTCTTGTACTTTTAAGCCAATCAGATACCCTACGGGCTCGGAAAGTGCAACGAAACCATCAAATTTTAGCTAGAAACTGTGTTTTTGTCGATTTTTATTGAATTTGAACTATATTTCAACGTTTTTTGATGGTTCTGAGCCACCAAACACACTCAAAGCATGCAGAATCGACTCAGAATTGGAAAAGGAGACGTTTAGGTCAATTTTATGCATTCTGGCGTTCGTAGATACAAGAAAACTGTTAAAATTCTTCAGAAACGTCACTTTTGAAGTGTTTTCTTGTACTTTTAAGCCAATCAGATACCCTACGGGCTCGGAAAGTGCAACGAAACCATCAAATTTTAGCTAGAAACTGTATTTTTGTCGACTTTTATTGAATTTGAACTATATTTCAACGTTTTTTGATGGTTCTGAGCCACCAAACACACTTAAAGCATGCAGAATCGACTCAGAATAGGAAAAGGAGACGTTTAGGTCAATTTTATGCATTCTGGCGTTCGTAGATACAAGAAAACTGTTAAAATTCTTCAGAAACGTCACTTTTGAAGTGTTTTCTTGTACTTTTAAGCCAATCAGATACCCAACGGGCTCGGAAAGTGCAACGAAACCATCAAATTTTAGCTAGAAACTGTATTTTTGTCGATTTTTATTGAATTTGAACTATATTTCAACGTTTTTTGATTGTTCTGAGCCACCAAACACACTTAAAGCATGCAGAATCGACTCAGAATAGGAAAACGAGACGTTTAGGTCAATTTTATGCATTCTGGCGTTCGTAGATACAAGAAAACTGTTAAAATTCTTCAGAAACGTCACTTTTGAAGTGTTTTCTTGTACTTTTAAGCCAATCAGATACCCTACGGGCTCGGAAAGTGCAACGAAACCATCAAATTTTAGCTAGAAACTGTATTTTTGTCGATTTTTATTGAATTTGAACTATATTTCAACGTTTTTTGATGGTTCTGAGCCACCAAACACACTTAAAGCATGCAGAATCGACTCAGAATAGGAAAAGGAGACGTTTAGGTCAATTTTATGCATTCTGGCGTTCGTAAATACAAGAAAACTGTTAAAATTCTTCAGAAACGTCACTTTTGAAGTGTTTTCTTGTACTTTTAAGCCAATCAGATACCCTACGGGCTCGGAAAGTGCAACGAAACCATCAAATTTTAGCTAGAAACTGTATTTTTGTCGATTTTTATTGAATTTGAACTATATTTCAACGTTTTTTGATGGTTCTGAGCCACCAAACACACTTAAAGCATGCAGAATCGACTCAGAATAGGAAAAGGAGACGTTTAGGTCAATTTTATGCATTCTGGCGTTCGTAGATACAAGAAAACTGTTAAAATTCTTCAGAAACGTCACTTTTGAAGTGTTTTCTTGTACTTTTAAGCCAATCAGATACCCTACGGGCTCGGAAAGTGCAACGAAACCATCAAATTTTAGCTAGAAACTGTATTTTTGTCGATTTTTATTGAATTTGAACTATATTTCAACGTTTTTTGATGGTTCTGAGCCACCAAACACACTTAAAGCATGCAGAATCGACTCAGAATAGGAAAAGGAGACGTTTAGGTCAATTTTATGCATTCTGGCGTTCGTAGATACAAGAAAACTGTTAAAATTCTTCAGAAACGTCACTTTTGAAGTGTTTTCTTGTACTTTTAAGCGAATCAGATACCCTACGGGCTCGGAAAGTGCAACGAAACCATCAAATTTTAGCTAGAAACTGTATTTTTGTCGATTTTTATTGAATTTGAACTATATTTCAACGTTTTTTGATGGTTCTGAGCCACCAAACACACTTAAAGCATGCAGAATCGACTCAGAATAGGAAAAGGAGACGTTTAGGTCAATTTTATGCATTCTGGCGTTCGTAGATACAAGAAAACTGTTAAAATTCTTCAGAAACGTCACTTTTGAAGTGTTTTCTTGTACTTTTAAGCCAATCAGATACCCTACGGGCTCGGAAAGTGCAACGAAACCATCAAATTTTAGCTAGAAACTGTATTTTTGTCGATTTTTATTGAACTTGAACTATATTTCAACGTTTTTTGATGGTTCTGAGCCACCAAACACACTTAAAGTATGCAGAATCGACTCAGAATAGGAAAAGGAGACGTTTAGGTCAATTTTATGCATTCTGGCGTTCGTAGATACAAGAAAACTGTTAAAATTCTTCAGAAACGTCACTTTTGAAGTGTTTTCTTGTACTTTTAAGCCAATCAGATACCCTACGGGCTCGGAAAGTGCAACGAAACCATCAAATTTTAGCTAGAAACTGTATTTTTGTCGATTTTTATTGAATTTGAACTATATTTCAACGTTTTTTGATGGTTCTGAGCCACCAAACACACTTAAAGCATGCAGAATCGACTCAGAATAGGAAAAGGAGACGTTTAGGTCAATTTTATGCATTCTGGCGTTCGTAGATACAAGAAAACTGTTAAAATTCTTCAGAAACGTCACTTTTGAAGTGTTTTCTTGTACTTTTAAGCCAATCAGATACCCTACGGGCTCGGAAAGTGCAACGAAACCATCAAATTTTAGCTAGAAACTGTATTTTTGTCGATTTTTATTGAATTTGAACTATATTTCAACGTTTTTTGATGGTTCTGAGCCACCAAACACACTTAAAGCATGCAGAATCGACTCAGAATAGGAAAAGGAGACGTTTAGGTCAATTTTATGCATTCTGGCGTTCGTAGATACAAGAAAACTGTTAAAATTCTTCAGAAACGTCACTTTTGAAGTGTTTTCTTGTACTTTTAAGCCAATCAGATACCCTACGGGCTCGGAAAGTGCAACGAAACCATCAAATTTTAGCTAGAAACTGTATTTTTGCCGATTTTTATTGAATTTGAACTATATTTCAACGTTTTTTGATGGTTCTGAGCCACCAAACACACTTAAAGCATGCAGAAGCGACTCAGAATAGGAAAAGGAGACGTTTAGGTCAATTTTATGCATTCTGGCGTTCGTAGATACAAGAAAACTGTTAAAATTCTTCAGAAACGTCACTTTTGAAGTGTTTTCTTGTACTTTTAAGCCAATCAGATACCCTACGGGCTCGGAAAGTGCAACGAAACCATCAAATTTTAGCTAGAAACTGTATTTTTGTCGATTTTTATTGAATTTGAACTATATTTCAACGTTTTTTGATGGTTCTGAGCCACCAAACACACTTAAAGCATGCAGAATCGACTCAGAATAGGAAAAGGAGACGTTTAGGTCAATTTTATGCATTCTGGCGTTCGTAGATACAAGAAAACTGTTAAAATTCTTCAGAAACGTCACTTTTGAAGTGTTTTCTTGTCCTTTTAAGCCAATCAGATACCCTACGGGCTCGGAAAGTGCAACGAAACCATCAAATTTTAGCTAGAAACTGTATTTTTGTCGATTTTTATTGAATTTGAACTATATTTCAACGTTTTTTGATGGTTCTGAGCCACCAAACACACTTAAAGCATGCAGAATCGACTCAGAATAGGAAAAGGAGACGTTTAGGTCAATTTTATGCATTCTGGCGTTCGTAGATACAAGAAAACTGTTAAAATTCTTCAGAAACGTCACTTTTGAAGTGTTTTCTTGTACTTTTAAGCCAATCAGATACCCTACGGGCTCGGAAAGTGCAACGAAACCATCAAATTTTAGCTAGAAACTGTATTTTTGTCGATTTTTATTGAATTTGAACTATATTTCAACGTTTTTTGATGGTTCTGAGCCACCAAACACACTTAAAGCATGCAGAATCGACTCAGAATAGGAAAAGGAGATGTTTAGGTCAATTTTATGCATTCTGGCGTTCGTAGATACAAGAAAACTGTTAAAATTCTTCAGAAACGTCACTTTTGAAGTGTTTTCTTGTACTTTTAAGCCAATCAGATACCCTACGGGCTCGGAAAGTGCAACGAAACCATCAAATTTTAGCTGGAAACTGTATTTTTGTCGATTTTTATTGAATTTGAACTATATTTCAACGTTTTTTGATGGTTCTGAGCCACCAAACACACTTAAAGCATGCAGAATCGACTCAGAATAGGAAAAGGAGACGTTTAGGTCAATTTTATGCATTCTGGCGTTCGTAGATACAAGAAAACTGTTAAAATTCTTCAGAAACGTCACTTTTGAAGTGTTTTCTTGTACTTTTAAGCCAATCAGATACCCTACGGGCTCGGAAAGTGCAACGAAACCATCAAATTTTAGCTAGAAACTGTATTTTTGTCGATTTTTATTGAATTTGAACTATATTTCAACGTTTTTTGATGGTTCTGAGCCACCAAACACACTTAAAGCATGCAGAATCGACTCAGAATAGGAAAAGGAGACGTTTAGGTCAATTTTATGCATTCTGGCGTTCGTAGATACAAGAAAACTGTTAAAATTCTTCAGAAACGTCACTTTTGAAGTGTTTTCTTGTACTTTTAAGCCAATCAGATACCCTACGGGCTCGGAAAGTGCAACGAAACCATCAAATTTTAGCTAGAAACTGTATTTTTGTCGATTTTTATTGAATTTGAACTATATTTCAACGTTTTTTGATGGTTCTGAGCCACCAAACACACTTAAAGCATGCAGAATCGACTCAGAATAGGAAAAGGAGACGTTTAGGTCAATTTTATGCATTCTGGTGTTCGTAGATACAAGAAAACTGTTGAAATTCTTCAGAAACGTCACTTTTGAAGTGTTTTCTTGTACTTTCAAGCCAATCAGATACCCTACGGGCTCGGAAAGTGCAACGAAACCATCAAATTTTAGCTAGAAACTGTATTTTTGTCGATTTTTATTGAATTTGACCTATATTTCAACGTTTTTTGATGGTTCTGAGCCACCAAACACACTTAAAGCATGCAGAATCGACTCAGAATAGGAAAAGGAGACGTTTAGGTCAATTTTATGCATTCTGGCGTTCGTAGATACAAGAAAACTGTTAAAATTCTTCAGAAACGTCACTTTTGAAGTGTTTTCTTGTAGTTTTAAGCCAATCAGATACCCAACGGGCTCGGAAAGTGCAACGAAACCATCAAATTTTAGCTAGAAACTGTATTTTTGTCGATTTTTATTGAATTTGAACTATATTTCAACGTTTTTTGATGGTTCTGAGCCACCAAACACACTTAAAGCATGCAGAATCGACTCAGAATAGGAAAAGGAGACGTTTGGGTCAATTTTATGCATTCTGGCGTTCGTAGATACAAGAAAACTGTTAAAATTCTTCAGAAACGTCACTTTTGAAGTGTTTTCTTGTACTTTTAAGCCAATCAGATACCCTACGGGCTCGGAAAGTGCAACGAAACCATCAAATTTTAGCTAGAAACTGTATTTTTGTCGATTTTTATTGAATTTGAACTATATTTCAACGTTTTTTGATGGTTCTGAGCCACCAAACACACTTAAAGCATGCAGAATCGACTCAAAATAGGAAAAGGAGACGTTTAGGTCAATTTTATGCATTCTGGCGTTCGTAGATACAAGAAAACTGTTAAAATTCTTCAGAAACGTCACTTTTGAAGTGTTTTCTTGTACTTTTAAGCCAATCAGATACCCTACGGGCTCGGAAAGTGCAACGAAACCATCAAATTTTAGCTAGAAACTGTATTTTTGTCGATTTTTATTGAATTTGAACTATATTTCAACGTTTTTTGATGGTTCTGAGCCACCAAACACACTTAAAGCATGCAGAATCGACTCAGAATAGGAAAAGGAGACGTTTAGGTCAATTTTATGCATTCTGGCGTTCGTAGATACAAGAAAACTGTTAAAATTCTTCAGAAACGTCACTTTTGAAGTGTTTTCTTGTACTTTTAAGCCAATCAGATACCCTACGGGCTCGGAAAGTGCAACGAAACCATTAAATTTTAGCTAGAAACTGTATTTTTGTCGATTTTTATTGAATTTGAACTATATTTCAACGTTTTTTGATGGTTCTGAGCCACCAAACACATTTAAAGCATGCAGAATCGACTCAGAATAGGAAAAGGAGACGTTTAGGTCAATTTTATGCATTCTGGCGTTCGTAGATACAAGAAAACTGTTAAAATTCTTCAGAAACGTCACTTTTGAAGTGTTTTCTTGTACTTTTAAGCCAATCAGATACCCAACGGGCTCGGAAAGTGCAACGAAACCATCAAATTTTAGCTAGAAACTGTATTTTTGTCGATTTTTATTGATTTTGAACTATATTTCAACGTTTTTTGATGGTTCTGAGCCACCAAACACACTTAAAGCATGCAGAATCGACTCAGAATAGGAAAAGGAGACGTTTAGGTCAATTTTATGCATTCTGGCGTTCGTAGATACAAGAAAACTGTTAAAATTCTTCAGAAACGTCACTTTTGAAGTGTTTTCTTGTACTTTTAAGCCAATCAGATACCCTACGGGCTCGGAAAGTGCAACGAAACCATCAAATTTTAGCTAGAAACTGTATTTTTGTCGACTTTTATTGAATTTGAACTATATTTCAACGTTTTTTGATGGTTCTGAGCCACCAAACACACTTAAAGCATGCAGAATCGACTCAGAATAGGAAAAGGAGACGTTTAGGTCAATTTTATGCATTCTGGCGTTCGTAGATACAAGAAAACTGTTAAAATTCTTCAGAAACGTCACTTTTGAAGTGTTTTCTTGTACTTTTAAGCCAATCAGATACCCTACGGGCTCGGAAAGTGCAACGAAACCATCAAATTTTAGCTAGAAACCGTATTTTTGTCGATTTTTATTGAATTTGAACTATATTTCAACGTTTTTTGATGGTTCTGAGCCACCAAACACACTTAAAACATGCAGAATCGACTCAGAATAGGAAAAGGAGACGTTTAGGTCAATTTTATGCATTCTGGCGTTCGTAGATACAAGAAAACTGTTAAAATTCTTCAGAAACGTCACTTCTGAAGTGTTTTCTTGTACATTTAAGCCAATCAGATACCCTACGGGCTCGGAAAGTGCAACGAAACCATCAAATTTTAGCTAGAAACTGTATTTTTGTCGATTTTTATTGAATTTGAACTATATTTCAACGTTTTTTGATGGTTCTGAGCCACCAAACACACTTAAAGCATGCAGAATCGACTCAGAATAGGAAAAGGAGACGTTTAGGTCAATTTTATGCATTCTGGCGTTCGTAGATACAAGAAAACTGTTAAAATTCTTCAGAAACGTCACTTTTGAAGTGTTTTCTTGTACTTTTAAGCCAATCAGATACCCTACGGGCTCGGAAAGTGCAACGAAACCATCAAATTTTAGCTAGAAACTGTATTTTTGTCGATTTTTATTGAATTTGAACTATATTTCAACGTTTTTTGATGGTTCTGAGCCACCAAACACACTTAAAGCATGCAGAATCGACTCAGAATAGGAAAAGGAGACGTTTAGGTCAATTTTATGCATTCTGGCGTTCGTAGATACAAGAAAACTGTTAAAATTCTTCAGAAACGTCACTTTTGAAGTGTTTTCTTGTACTTTTAAGCCAATCAGATACCCTACGGGCTCGGAAAGTGCAACGAAACCATTAAATTTTAGCTAGAAACTGTATTTTTGTCGATTTTTATTGAATTTGAACTATATTTCAACGTTTTTTGATGGTTCTGAGCCACCAAACACATTTAAAGCATGCAGAATCGACTCAGAATAGGAAAAGGAGACGTTTAGGTCAATTTTATGCATTCTGGCGTTCGTAGATACAAGAAAACTGTTAAAATTCTTCAGAAACGTCACTTTTGAAGTGTTTTCTTGTACTTTTAAGCCAATCAGATACCCTACGGGCTCGGAAAGTGCAACGAAACCATCAAATTTTAGCTAGAAACTGTATTTTTGTCGATTTTTATTGAATTTGAACTATATTTCAACGTTTTTTGATGGTTCTGAGCCACCAAACACACTTAAAGCATGCAGAATCGACTCAGAATAGGAAAAGGAGACGTTTAGGTCAATTTTATGCATTCTGGCGTTCGTAGATACAAGAAAACTGTTAAAATTCTTCAGAAACGTCACTTTTGAAGTGTTTTCTTGTACTTTTAAGCCAATCAGATACCCTACGGGCTCGGAAAGTGCAACGAAACCATCAAATTTTAGCTAGAAACTGTATTTTTGTCGATTTTTATTGAATTTGAACTATATTTCAACGTTTTTTGATGGTTCTGAGCCACCAAACACACTTAAAGCATGCAGAATCGACTCAGAATAGGAAAAGGAGACGTTTAGGTCAATTTTATGCATTCTGGCGTTCGTAGATACAAGAAAACTGTTAAAATTCTTCAGAAACGTCACTTTTGAAGTGTTTTCTTGTAGTTTTAAGCCAATCAGATACCCAACGGGCTCGGAAAGTGCAACGAAACCATCAAATTTTAGCTAGAAACCGTATTTTTGTCGATTTTTATTGAATTTGAACTATATTTCAACGTTTTTTGATGGTTCTGAGCCACCAAACACACTTAAAGCATGCAGAATCGACTCAGAATAGGAAAAGGAGACGTTTAGGTCAATTTTATGCATTCTGGCGTTCGTAGATACAAGAAAACTGTTAAAATTCTTCAGAAACGTCACTTCTGAAGTGTTTTCTTGTACTTTTAAGCCAATCAGATACCCTACGGGCTCGGAAAGTGCAACGAAACCATCAAATTTTAGCTAGAAACTGTATTTTTGTCGATTTTTATTGAATTTGAACTATATTTCAACGTTTTTTGATGGTTCTGAGCCACCAAACACACTTAAAGCATGCAGAATCGACTCAGAATAGGAAAAGGAGACGTTTAGGTCAATTTTATGCATTCTGGCGTTCGTAGATACAAGAAAACTGTTAAAATTCTTCAGAAACGTCACTTTTGAAGTGTTTTCTTGTACTTTTAAGCCAATCAGATACCCTACGGGCTCGGAAAGTAATAATAATAATAATAATAATAATATGATTTATTTGCCCAACAGAAAATACATTCCATTTACAGGACAAAAAAATATTAAACTATAATGCAACTGGCAACATATACATAAATAGCTGAAAATAACAGTTACTTTTAACTCTAAACTAACAATAAACTTACGCTAAACTTAAACTAAAATTGTGCCTATACTATGCTAAATTCTATACACAACTGCCACAGATAAAATAAACTACAAATTTCTTGAATTAACCAAAAAAAATATTTCGTTCCGAACAATTTAGAATAATATAATAATTATAATTGAAAATCCACTTAGTTAAATGTTAAATGTATTACCACCATAATATTGAAAAACTGCTGTTTTAATATCCCTAAGTTTACTGTTAAATATATCAAACTCACCAAATTTTTCTATTTTGTTAAGATAGTAACTAATAACATACAGTGGCGCTTTGCGACCTATATTTGTACGAGGTGTTTTGACATATAATGTTATAGCGAACCTACTATTTATTCGCGGAACATGGAACTTAACCTGAGCCAGAAATTCACCACATTTCACCAAATTATTTATAAGTTTATAAATAAAAGTTATCGCATGCATAATACGCCTAGAGAACAAGCAATTAAAATGAAATTTGTCTAACAACAGTTTCTGCGCGACGTTGCGTTCCGGCCATACTCTTTCCTGCTTAACATACAAGTATTTCAAAAACCTTCGTTGCACCTTTTCTAAATTATTAATCTGATACTGGTAATATGGAAACCAGGCTAACGAGCAGTATTCGAGTCTTGATCTTACTAAATTTTAAAAAGTACCACCAAAGCTTGAGTATTATAAAAATCTTTGCAGTTACGTACCATAAATCCTAACATATTATTTGCTTTCTTAACAGTATTGTCTGTGTTCTCTAAAACTGAACTGATGGTCATAGAGTACCCCTAGGTCTCTAACTGTGGAGGGCCGCTGAAGAATATCTCCGGCAATAGAATAATTTTGTCTAAAAGGATTATTACATAGTGTAAAAGTGACCACTTTACATTTAGCTACATTTAACTTTAGGGAATTATCAGAACACCAATTTTTAAAATAGTCAATATCCTGTTGGAGTTTATTGCAATCTTCAACACAACCGATTTCACGGTAAATTTTGACATCATCAGCATAAATGAGTATCTGGGAATTTTGTACGGTATCAACCACATCATTAAAATAAATCAAAAATAAAAATGGGCCAAGTGTAGAACCTTGTGGGATGCCAGAATTCGCGCCGTAAAAGTGCAACGAAACCATCAAATTTTAGCTAGAAACTGTATTTTTGTCGATTTTTATTGAATTTGAACTATATTTCAACGTTTTTTGATGGTTCTGAGCCACCAAACACACTTAAAGCATGCAGAATCGACTCAGAATAGGAAAAGGAGACGTTTAGGTCAATTTTATGCATTCTGGCGTTCGTAGATACAAGAAAACTGTTAAAACTCTTCAGAAACGTCACTTTTGAAGTGTTTTCTTGTACTTTTAAGCCAATCAGATACCCTACGGGCTCGGAAAGTGCAACGAAACCATCAAATTTTAGCTAGAAACTGTATTTTTGTCGATTTTTATTGAATTTGAACTATATTTCAAAGTTTTTTGATGGTTCTGAGCCACCAAACACACTTAAAGCATGCAGAATCGACTCAGAATAGGAAAAGGAGACGTTTAGGTCAATTTTATGCATTCTGGCGTTCGTAGATACAAGA
This sequence comes from Zophobas morio, assembly GCF_036711695.1. Classification (NCBI taxonomy): domain Eukaryota; kingdom Metazoa; phylum Arthropoda; class Insecta; order Coleoptera; family Tenebrionidae; genus Zophobas; species Zophobas morio. The sequence goes on from NW_026972842.1 coordinate 48,198, forward strand.
AAACTGTTAAAATTCTTCAGAAACGTCACTTTTGAAGTGTTTTCTTGTACTTTTAAGCCAATCAGATACTCTACGGGCTCGGAAAGTACAACGAAACCATCAAATTTTAGCTAGAAACTGTATTTTTGTCGATTTTTATTGAATTTGAACTATATTTCAACGTTTTTTGATGGTTCTGAGCCACCAAACACACTTAAAGCATGCAGAATCGACTCAGAATAGGAAAAGGAGACGTTTAGGTCAATTTTATGCATTCTGGCGTTCGTAGATACAAGAAAACTGTTAAAATTCTTCAGAAACGTCACTTTTGAAGTGTTTTCTTGTACTTTTAAGCCAATCAGATACCCTACGGGCTCGGAAAGTGCAACGAAACCATCAAATTTTAGCTAGAAACTGTATTTTTGTCGATTTTTATTGAATTTGAACTATATTTCAACGTTTTTTGATGGTTCTGAGCCACCAAACACACTTAAAGCATGCAGAATCGACTCAGAATAGAAAAGGAGACGTTTAGGTCAATTTTATGCATTCTGGCGTTCGTAGATACAAGAAAACTGTTAAAATTCTTCAGAAACGTCACTTTTGAAGTGTTTTCTTGTACTTTTAAGCCAATCAGATACCCTACGGGCTCGGAAAGTGCAACGAAACCATCAAATTTTAGCTAGAAACTGTATTTTTGTCGATTTTTATTGAATTTGAACTATATTTCAACGTTTTTTGATGGTTCTGAGCCACCAAACACACTTAAAGCATGCAGAATCGACTCAGAATTGGAAAAGGAGACGTTTAGGTCAATTTTATGCATTCTGGCGTTCGTAGATACAAGAAAACTGTTAAAATTCTTCAGAAACGTCACTTTTGAAGTGTTTTCTTGTACTTTTAAGCCAATCAGATACCCTACGGGCTCGAAAAGTGCAACGAAACCATCAAATTTTAGCTAGAAACTGTATTTTTGTCGATTTTTATTGAATTTGAACTATATTTCAACGTTTTTTGATGGTTCTGAGCCACCAAACACACTTAAAGCATGCAGAATCGACTCAGAATAGGAAAAGGAGACGTTTAGGTCAATTTTATGCATTCTGGCGTTCGTAGATACAAGAAAACTGTTAAAATTCTTCAGAAACGTCACTTTTGAAGTGTTTTCTTGTACTTTTAAGCCAATCAGATACCCTACGGGCTCGGAAAGTGCAACGAAACCATCAAATTTTAGCTAGAAACTGTATTTTTGTCGATTTTTATTGAATTTGAACTATATTTCAACGTTTTTTGATGGTTCTGAGCCACCAAACACACTTAAAGCATGCAGAATCGACTCAGAATAGGAAAAGGAGACGTTTAGGTCAATTTTATGCATTCTGGCGTTCGTAGATACAAGAAAACTGTTAAAATTCTTCAGAAACGTCACTTTTGAAGTGTTTTCTTGTACTTTTAAGCCAATCAGATACCCTACGGGCTCGGAAAGTGCAACGAAACCATCAAATTTTAGCTAGAAACTGTATTTTTGTCGATTTTTATTGAATTTGAACTATATTTCAACGTTTTTTGATGGTTCTGAGCCACCAAACACACTTAAAGCATGCAGAATCGACTCAGAATAGGAAAAGGAGACGTTTAGGTCAATTTTATGCATTCTGGCGTTCGTAGATACAAGAAAACTGTTAAAATTCTTCAGAAACGTCACTTTTGAAGTGTTTTCTTGTACTTTTAAGCCAATCAGATACCCTACGGGCTCGGAAAGTGCAACGAAACCATCAAATTTTAGCTAGAAACTGTATTTTTGTCGATTTTTATTGAATTTGAACTATATTTCAACGTTTTTTGATGGTTCTGAGCCACCAAACACACTTAAAGCATGCAGAATCGACTCAGAATAGGAAAAGGAGACGTTCAGGTCAATTTTATGCATTCTGGCGTTCGTAGATACAAGAAAACTGTTAAAATTCTTCAGAAACGTCACTTTTGAAGTGTTTTCTTGTACTTTTAAGCCAATCAGATACCCTACGGGCTCGGAAAGTGCAACGAAACCATCAAATTTTAGCTAGAAACTGTATTTTTGTCGATTTTTATTGAATTTGAACTATATTTCAACGTTTTTTGATGGTTCTGAGCCACCAAACACACTTAAAGCATGCAGAAGCGACTCAGAATAGGAAAAGGAGACGTTTAGGTCAATTTTATGCATTCTGGCGTTCGTAGATACAAGAAAACTGTTAAAATTCTTCAGAAACGTCACTTTTGAAGTGTTTTCTTGTACTTTTAAGCCAATCAGATACCCTACGGGCTCGGAAAGTGCAACGAAACCATCAAATTTTAGCTAGAAACTGTATTTTTGTCGATTTTTATTGAATTTGAACTATATTTCAACGTTTTTTGATGGTTCTGAGCCACCAAACACACTTAAAGCATGCAGAATCGACTCAGAATAGGAAAAGGAGACGTTTAGGTCAATTTTATGCATTCTGGCGTTCGTAGATACAAGAAAACTGTTAAAATTCTTCAGAAACGTCACTTTTGAAGTGTTTTCTTGTCCTTTTAAGCCAATCAGATACCCTACGGGCTCGGAAAGTGCAACGAAACCATCAAATTTTAGCTAGAAACTGTATTTTTGTCGATTTTTATTGAATTTGAACTATATTTCAACGTTTTTTGATGGTTCTGAGCCACCAAACACACTTAAAGCATGCAGAATCGACTCAGAATAGGAAAAGGAGACGTTTAGGTCAATTTTATGCATTCTGGCGTTCGTAGATACAAGAAAACTGTTAAAATTCTTCAGAAACGTCACTTTTGAAGTGTTTTCTTGTACTTTTAAGCCAATCAGATACCCTACGGGCTCGGAAAGTGCAACGAAACCATCAAATTTTAGCTAGAAACTGTATTTTTGTCGATTTTTATTGAATTTGAACTATATTTCAACGTTTTTTGATGGTTCTGAGCCACCAAACACACTTAAAGCATGCAGAATCGACTCAGAATAGGAAAAGGAGACGTTTAGGTCAATTTTATGCATTCTGGCGTTCGTAGATACAAGAAAACTGTTAAAATTCTTCAGAAACGTCACTTTTGAAGTGTTTTCTTGTACTTTTAAGCCAATCAGATACCCTACGGGCTCGGAAAGTGCAACGAAACCATCAAATTTTAGCTGGAAACTGTATTTTTGTCGATTTTTATTGAATTTGAACTATATTTCAACGTTTTTTGATGGTTCTGAGCCACCAAACACACTTAAAGCATGCAGAATCGACTCAGAATAGGAAATGGAGACGTTTAGGTCAATTTTATGCATTCTGGCGTTCGTAGATACAAGAAAACTGTTAAAATTCTTCAGAAACGTCACTTTTGAAGTGTTTTCTTGTACTTTTAAGCCAATCAGATACCCTACGGGCTCGGAAAGTGCAACGAAACCATCAAATTTTAGCTAGAAACTGTATTTTTGTCGATTTTTATTGAATTTGAACTATATTTCAACGTTTTTTGATGGTTCTGAGCCACCAAACACACTTAAAGCATGCAGAATCGACTCAGAATAGGAAAAGGAGACGTTTAGGTCAATTTTATGCATTCTGGCGTTCGTAGATACAAGAAAACTGTTAAAATTCTTCAGAAACGTCACTTTTGAAGTGTTTTCTTGTACTTTTAAGCCAATCAGATACCCTACGGGCTCGGAAAGTGCAACGAAACCATCAAATTTTAGCTAGAAACTGTATTTTTGTCGATTTTTATTGAATTTGAACTATATTTCAACGTTTTTTGATGGTTCTGAGCCACCAAACACACTTAAAGCATGCAGAATCGACTCAGAATAGGAAAAGGAGACGTTTAGGTCAATTTTATGCATTCTGGTGTTCGTAGATACAAGAAAACTGTTAAAATTCTTCAGAAACGTCACTTTTGAAGTGTTTTCTTGTACTTTTAAGCCAATCAGATACCCTACGGGCTCGGAAAGTGCAACGAAACCATCAAATTTTAGCTAGAAACTGTATTTTTGTCGATTTTTATTGAATTTGACCTATATTTCAACGTTTTTTGATGGTTCTGAGCCACCAAACACACTTAAAGCATGCAGAATCGACTCAGAATAGGAAAAGGAGACGTTTAGGTCAACTTTATGCATTCTGGCGTTCGTAGATACAAGAAAACTGTTAAAATTCTTCAGAAACGTCACTTTTGAAGTGTTTTCTTGTAGTTTTAAGCCAATCAGATACCCAACGGGCTCGGAAAGTGCAACGAAACCATCAAATTTTAGCTAGAAACTGTATTTTTGTCGATTTTTATTGAATTTGAACTATATTTCAACGTTTTTTGATGGTTCTGAGCCACCAAACACACTTAAAGCATGCAGAATCGACTCAGAATAGGAAAAGGAGACGTTTAGGTCAATTTTATGCATTCTGGCGTTCGTAGATACAAGAAAACTGTTAAAATTCTTCAGAAACGTCACTTTTGAAGTGTTTTCTTGTACTTTTAAGCCAATCAGATACCCTACGGGCTCGGAAAGTGCAACGAAACCATCAAATTTTAGCTAGAAACTGTATTTTTGTCGATTTTTATTGAATTTGAACTATATTTCAACGTTTTTTGATGGTTCTGAGCCACCAAACACACTTAAAGCATGCAGAATCGACTCAAAATAGGAAAAGGAGACGTTTAGGTCAATTTTATGCATTCTGGCGTTCGTAGATACAAGAAAACTGTTAAAATTCTTCAGAAACGTCACTTTTGAAGTGTTTTCTTGTACTTTTAAGCCAATCAGATACCCTACGGGCTCGGAAAGTGCAACGAAACCATCAAATTTTAGCTAGAAACTGTATTTTTGTCGATTTTTATTGAATTTGAACTATATTTCAACGTTTTTTGATGGTTCTGAGCCACCAAACACACTTAAAGCATGCAGAATCGACTCAGAATAGGAAAAGGAGACGTTTAGGTCAATTTTATGCATTCTGGCGTTCGTAGATACAAGAAAACTGTTAAAATTCTTCAGAAACGTCACTTTTGAAGTGTTTTCTTGTACTTTTAAGCCAATCAGATACCCTACGGGCTCGGAAAGTGCAACGAAACCATTAAATTTTAGCTAGAAACTGTATTTTTGTCGATTTTTATTGAATTTGAACTATATTTCAACGTTTTTTGATGGTTCTGAGCCACCAAACACATTTAAAGCATGCAGAATCGACTCAGAATAGGAAAAGGAGACGTTTAGGTCAATTTTATGCATTCTGGCGTTCGTAGATACAAGAAAACTGTTAAAATTCTTCAGAAACGTCACTTTTGAAGTGTTTTCTTGTACTTTTAAGCCAATCAGATACCCAACGGGCTCGGAAAGTGCAACGAAACCATCAAATTTTAGCTAGAAACTGTATTTTTGTCGATTTTTATTGAATTTGAACTATATTTCAACGTTTTTTGATGGTTCTGAGCCACCAAACACACTTAAAGCATGCAGAATCGACTCAGAATAGGAAAAGGAGACGTTTAGGTCAATTTTATGCATTCTGGCGTTCGTAGATACAAGAAAACTGTTAAAATTCTTCAGAAACGTCACTTTTGAAGTGTTTTCTTGTACTTTTAAGCCAATCAGATACCCTACGGGCTCGGAAAGTGCAACGAAACCATCAAATTTTAGCTAGAAACTGTATTTTTGTCGACTTTTATTGAATTTGAACTATATTTCAACGTTTTTTGATGGTTCTGAGCCACCAAACACACTTAAAGCATGCAGAATCGACTCAGAATAGGAAAAGGAGACGTTTAGGTCAATTTTATGCATTCTGGCGTTCGTAGATACAAGAAAACTGTTAAAATTCTTCAGAAACGTCACTTTTGAAGTGTTTTCTTGTACTTTTAAGCCAATCAGATACCCTACGGGCTCGGAAAGTGCAACGAAACCATCAAATTTTAGCTAGAAACCGTATTTTTGTCGATTTTTATTGAATTTGAACTATATTTCAACGTTTTTTGATGGTTCTGAGCCACCAAACACACTTAAAACATGCAGAATCGACTCAGAATAGGAAAAGGAGACGTTTAGGTCAATTTTATGCATTCTGGCGTTCGTAGATACAAGAAAACTGTTAAAATTCTTCAGAAACGTCACTTCTGAAGTGTTTTCTTGTACTTTTAAGCCAATCAGATACCCTACGGGCTCGGAAAGTGCAACGAAACCATCAAATTTTAGCTAGAAACTGTATTTTTGTCGATTTTTATTGAATTTGAACTATATTTCAACGTTTTTTGATGGTTCTGAGCCACCAAACACACTTAAAGCATGCAGAATCGACTCAGAATAGGAAAAGGAGACGTTTAGGTCAATTTTATGCATTCTGGCGTTCGTAGATACAAGAAAACTGTTAAAATTCTTCAGAAACGTCACTTTTGAAGTGTTTTCTTGTACTTTTAAGCCAATCAGATACCCTACGGGCTCGGAAAGTGCAACGAAACCATCAAATTTTAGCTAGAAACTGTATTTTTGTCGATTTTTATTGAATTTGAACTATATTTCAACGTTTTTTGATGGTTCTGAGCCACCAAACACACTTAAAGCATGCAGAATCGACTCAGAATAGGAAAAGGAGACGTTTAGGTCAATTTTATGCATTCTGGCGTTCGTAGATACAAGAAAACTGTTAAAATTCTTCAGAAACGTCACTTTTGAAGTGTTTTCTTGTACTTTTAAGCCAATCAGATACCCTACGGGCTCGGAAAGTGCAACGAAACCATTAAATTTTAGCTAGAAACTGTATTTTTGTCGATTTTTATTTAATTTGAACTATATTTCAACGTTTTTTGATGGTTCTGAGCCACCAAACACATTTAAAGCATGCAGAATCGACTCAGAATAGGAAAAGGAGACGTTTAGGTCAATTTTATGCATTCTGGCGTTCGTAGATACAAGAAAACTGTTAAAATTCTTCAGAAACGTCACTTTTGAAGTGTTTTCTTGTACTTTTAAGCCAATCAGATACCCTACGGGCTCGGAAAGTGCAACGAAACCATCAAATTTTAGCTAGAAACTGTATTTTTGTCGATTTTTATTGAATTTGAACTATATTTCAACGTTTTTTGATGGTTCTGAGCCACCAAACACACTTAAAGCATGCAGAATCGACTCAGAATAGGAAAAGGAGACGTTTAGGTCAATTTTATGCATTCTGGCGTTCGTAGATACAAGAAAACTGTTAAAATTCTTCAGAAACGTCACTTTTGAAGTGTTTTCTTGTACTTTTAAGCCAATCAGATACCCTACGGGCTCGGAAAGTGCAACGAAACCATCAAATTTTAGCTAGAAACTGTATTTTTGTCGATTTTTATTGAATTTGAACTATATTTCAACGTTTTTTGATGGTTCTGAGCCACCAAACACACTTAAAGCATGCAGAATCGACTCAGAATAGGAAAAGGAGACGTTTAGGTCAATTTTATGCATTCTGGCGTTCGTAGATACAAGAAAACTGTTAAAATTCTTCAGAAACGTCACTTTTGAAGTGTTTTCTTGTACTTTTAAGCCAATCAGATACCCTACGGGCTCGGAAAGTGCAACGAAACCATCAAATTTTAGCTAGAAACCGTATTTTTGTCGATTTTTATTGAATTTGAACTATATTTCAACGTTTTTTGATGGTTCTGAGCCACCAAACACACTTAAAGCATGCAGAATCGACTCAGAATAGGAAAAGGAGACGTTTAGGTCAATTTTATGCATTCTGGCGTTCGTAGATACAAGAAAACTGTTAAAATTCTTCAGAAACGTCACTTCTGAAGTGTTTTCTTGTACTTTTAAGCCAATCAGATACCCTACGGGCTCGGAAAGTGCAACGAAACCATCAAATTTTAGCTAGATACTGTATTTTTGTCGATTTTTATTGAATTTGAACTATATTTCAACGTTTTTTGATGGTTCTGAGCCACCAAACACACTTAAAGCATGCAGAATCGACTCAGAATAGGAAAAGGAGACGTTTAGGTCAATTTTATGCATTCTGGCGTTCGTAGATACAAGAAAACTGTTAAAATTCTTCAGAAACGTCACTTTTGAAGTGTTTTCTTGTACTTTTAAGCCAATCAGATACCCTACGTTCTCGGAAAGTAATAATAATAATAATAATAATAATATGATTTATTTGCCCAACAGAAAATACATTCCATTTACAGGACAAAAAAATATTAAACTATAATGCAACTGGCAACATATACATAAATAGCTGAAAATAACAGTTACTTTTAACTCTAAACTAACAATAAACTTACGCTAAACTTAAACTAAAATTGTGCCTATACTATGCTAAATTCTATACACAACTGTTACAGATAAAATAAACTACAAATTTCTTGAATTAACCAAAAAAAATATTTCGTTCCGAACAATTTAGAATAATATAATAATTATAATTGAAAATCCACTTAGTTAAATGTTAAATATATTACCACCATAATATTGAAAAACTGCTGTTTTAATATCCCTAAGTTTACTGTTAAATATATCAAACTCACCAAATTTTTCTATTTTGTTAAGATAGTAACTAATAACATACAGTGGCGCTTTGCGACCTATATTTGTACGAGGTGTTTTGACATATAATGTTATAGCGAACCTACTATTTATTCGCGGAACATGGAACTTAACCTGAGCCAGAAATTCACCACATTTCACCAAATTATTTATAAGTTTATAAATAAAAGTTATCGCATGCATAATACGCCTAGAGAACAAGCAATTAAAATGAAATTTGTCTAACAACAGTTTCTGCGCGACGTTGCGTTCCGGCCATACTCTTTCCTGCTTAACATACAAGTATTTCAAAAACCTTCGTTGCACCTTTTCTAAATTATTAATCTGATACTGGTAATATGGAAACCAGGCTAACGAGCAGTATTCGAGTCTTGATCTTACTAATGTATTAAAAAGTACCACCAAAGCTTGAGTATTATAAAAATCTTTGCAGTTACGTACCATAAATCCTAACATATTATTTGCTTTCTTAACAGTATTGTCTATGTGTTCTCTAAAACTGAACTGATGGTCATAGAGTACCCCTAGGTCTCTAACTGTGGAGGGCCGCTGAAGAATATCTCCGGCAATAGAATAATTTTGTCTAAAAGGATTATTACATAGTGTAAAAGTGACCACTTTACATTTAGCTACATTTAACTTTAGGGAATTATCAGAACACCAATTTTTAAAATAGTCAATATCCTGTTGGAGTTTATTGCAATCTTCAACACAACCGATTTCACGGTAAATTTTGACATCAACAGCATAAATGAGTATCTGGGAATTTTGTACGGTATCAACCACATCATTAAAATAAATCAAAAATAAAAATGGGCCAAGTGTAGAACCTTGTGGGATGCCAGAATTCGCGCCGTAAAAGTGCAACGAAACCATCAAATTTTAGCTAGAAACTGTATTTTTGTCGATTTTTATTGAATTTGAACTATATTTCAACGTTTTTTGATGGTTCTGAGCCACCAAACACACTTAAAGCATGCAGAATCGACTCAGAATAGGAAAAGGAGACGTTTAGGTCAATTTTATGCATTCTGGCGTTCGTAGATACAAGAAAACTGTTAAAACTCTTCAGAAACGTCACTTTTGAAGTGTTTTCTTGTACTTTTAAGCCAATCAGATACCCTACGGGCTCGGAAAGTGCAACGAAACCATCAAATTTTAGCTAGAAACTGTATTTTTGTCGATTTTTATTGAATTTGAACTATATTTCAACGTTTTTTGATGGTTCTGAGCCACCAAACACACTTAAAGCATGCAGAATCGACTCAGAATAGGAAAAGG
>NW_026972843.1:0-72353 GCF_036711695.1 Zophobas morio
GACCTAAACGTCTCCTTTTCCTATTCTGAGTCGATTCTGCATGCTTTAAGTGTGTTTGGTGGCTCAGAACCATCAAAAAACGTTGAAATATAGTTCAAATTCAATAAAAATCGACAAAAATACAGTTTCTAGCTAAAATTTGATGGTTTCGTTGCACTTTCCGAGCCCGTAGGGTATCTGAGTGGCTTAAAAGTACAAGAAAACACTTCAAAAGTGACGTTTCTGAAGAATTTTAACAGTTTTCTTGTATCTACGAACGCCAGAATGCATAAAATTGACCTAAACGTCTCCTTTTCCTATTCTGAGTCGATTCTGCATGCTTTAAGTGTGCTTGGTGGCTCAGAACCATCAAAAAACGTTGAAATATAGTTCAAATTCAATAAAAATCGACAAAAATACAGTTTCTAGCTAAAATTTGATGGTTTCGTTGCACTTTCCGAGCCCGTAGGGTATCTGAGTGGCTTAAAAGTACAAGAAAACACTTCAAAAGTGACGTTTCTGAAGAATTTTAACAGTTTTCTTGTATCTACGAACGCCAGAATGCATAAAATTGACCTAAACGTCTCCTTTTCCTATTCTGAGTCGATTCTGCATGCTTTAAGTGTGTTTGGTGGCTCAGAACCATCAAAAAACTTTGAAATATAGTTCAAATTCAATAAAAATCGACAAAAATACAGTTTCTAGCTAAAATTTGATGGTTTCGTTGCACTTTCCGAGCCCGTAGGGTATCTGAGTGGCTTAAAAGTACAAGAAAACACTTCAAAAGTGACGTTTCTGAAGAATTTTAACAGTTTTCTTGTATCTACGAACGCCAGAATGCATAAAATTGACCTAAACGTCTCCTTTTCCTATTCTGAGTCGATTCTGCATGCTTTAAGTGTGTTTGGAGGCTCAGAACCATCAAAAAACGTTGAAATATAGTTCAAATTCAATAAAAATCGACAAAAATACAGTTTCTAGCTAAAATTTGATGGTTTCGTTGCACTTTCCGAGCCCGTAGGGTATCTGAGTGGTTTAAAAGTACAAGAAAGCACTTCAAAAGTGACGTTTCTGAAGAATTTTATCAGTTTTCTTGTATCTACGAACGCCAGAATGCATAAAATTGACCTAAACGTCTCCTTTTCCTATTCTGAGTCGATTCTGCATGCTTTAAGTGTGTTTGGTGGCTCAGAACCATCAAAAAACGTTGAAATATTGTTCAAATTCAATAAAAATCGACAAAAATACAGTTTCTAGCTAAAATTTGATGGTTTCGTTGCACTTTCCGAGCCCGTAGGGTATCTGAGTGGCTTAAAAGTACAAGAAAACACTTCAAAAGTGACGTTTCTGAAGAATTTTAACAGTTTTCTTGTATCTACGAACGCCAGAATGCATAAAATTGACATAAACGTCTCCTTTTCCTATTCTGAGTCGATTCTGCATGCTTTAAGTGTGTTTGGTGGCTCAGAACCATCAAAAAACGTTGAAATATAGTTCAAATTCAATAAAAATCGACAAAAATACAGTTTCTAGCTAAAATTTGATGGTTTCGTTGCACTTTCCGAGCCCGTAGGGTATCTGAGTGGCTTAAAAGTACAAGAAAACACTTCAAAAGTGACGTTTCTGAAGAATTTTAACAGTTTTCTTGTATCTACGAACGCCAGAATGCATAAAATTGACCTAAACGTCTCCTTTTCCTATTCTGAGTCGATTCTGCATGCTTTAAGTGTGTTTGGTGGCTCAGAACCATCAAAAAACGTTGAAATATAGTTCAAATTCAATAAAAATCGACAAAAATACAGTTTCTAGCTAAAATTTGATGGTTTCGTTGCACTTTCCGAGCCCGTAGGGTATCTGAGTGGCTTAAAAGTACAAGAAAACACTTCAAAAGTGACGTTTCTGAAGAATTTTAACAGTTTTCTTGTATCTACGAACGCCAGAATGCATAAAATTGACCTAAACGTCTCCTTTTCCTATTCTGAGTCGATTCTGCATGCTTTAAGTGTGTTTGGTGGCTCAGAACCATCAAAAAACGTTGAAATATAGTTCAAATTCAATAAAAATCGACAAAAATACAGTTTCTAGCTAAAATTTGATGGTTTCGTTGCACTTTCCGTGCCCGTAGGGTATCTGAGTGGCTTAAAAGTACAAGAAAACACTTCAAAAGTGACGTTTCTGAAGAATTTTAACAGTTTTCTTGTATCTACGAACGCCAGAATGCATAAAATTGACCTAAACGTCTCCTTTTCCTATTCTGAGTCGATTCTGCATGCTTTAAGTGTGTTTGGTGGCTCAGAACCATCAAAAAACGTTGAAATATAGTTCAAATTCAATAAAAATCGACAAAAATACAGTTTCTAGCTAAAATTTGATGGTTTCGTTGGACTTTCCGAGTCCGTAGGGTATCTGAGTGGCTTAAAAGTACAAGAAAACACTTCAAAAGTGACGTTTCTGAAGAATTTTAACAGTTTTCTTGTATCTACGAACGCCAGAATGCATAAAATTGACCTAAACGTCTCCTTTTCCTATTCTGAGTCGATTCTGCATGCTTTAAGTGTGTTTGGTGGCTCAGAACCATCAAAAAACGTTGAAATATAGTTCAAATTCAATAAAAATCGACAAAAATACAGTTTCTTGCTAAAATTTGATGGTTTCGTTGCACTTTCCGAGCCCGTAGGGTATCTGAGTGGCTTAAAAGTACAAGAAAACACTTCAAAAGTGACGTTTCTGAAGAATTTTAACAGTTTTCTTGTATCTACGAACGCCAGAATGCATAAAATTGACCTAAACGTCTCCTTTTCCTATTCTGAGTCGATTCTGCATGCTTTAAGTGTGTTTGGTGGCTCAGAACCATCAAAAAACGTTGAAATATAGTTCAAATTCAATAAAAATCGACAAAAATACAGTTTCTAGCTAAAATTTGATGGTTTCGTTGCACTTTCCGAGCCCGTAGGGTATCTGAGTAGCTTAAAAGTACAAGAAAACACTTCAAAAGTGACGTTTCTGAAGAATTTTAACAGTTTTCTTGTATCTACGAACGCCAGAATGCATAAAATTGACCTAAACGTCTGCTTTTCCTATTCTGAGTCGATTCTGCATGCTTTAAGTGTGTTTGGTGGCTCAGAACCATCAAAAAACGTTGAAATATAGTTCAAATTCAATAAAAATCGACAAAAATACAGTTTCTAGCTAAAATTTGATGGTTTCGTTGCACTTTCCGAGCCCGTAGGGTATCTGAGTGGCTTAAAAGTACAAGAAAACACTTCAAAAGTGACGTTTCTGAAGAATTTTAACAGTTTTCTTGTATCTACGAACGCCAGAATGCATAAAATTGACCTAAACGTCTCCTTTTCCTATTCTGAGTCGATTCTGCATGCTTTAAGTGTGTTTGGTGGCTCAGAACCATCAAAAAACGTTGAAATATAGTTCAAATTCAATAAAAATCGACAAAAATACAGTTTCTAGCTAAAATTTGATGGTTTCGTTGCACTTTCCGAGCCCGTAGGGTATCTGAGTGGCTTAAAAGTACAAGAAAACACTTCAAAAGTGACGTTTCTGAAGAATTTTAACAGTTTTCTTGTATCTACGAACGCCAGAATGCATAAAATTGACCTAAACGTCTCCTTTTCCTATTCTGAGTCGATTCTGCATGCTTTAAGTGTGTTTGGTGGCTCAGAACCATCAAAAAACGTTGAAATATAGTTCAAATTCAATAAAAATCGACAAAAATACAGTTTCTAGCTAAAATTTGATGGTTTCGTTGCACTTTCCGAGCCCGCAGGGTATCTGAGTGGCTTAAAAGTACAAGAAAACACTTCAAAAGTGACGTTTCTGAAGAATTTTAACAGTTTTCTTGTATCTACGAACGCCAGAATGCATAAAATTGACCTAAAGGTCTCCTTTTCCTATTCTGAGTCGATTCTGCATGCTTTAAGTGTGTTTGGTGGCTCAGAACCATCAAAAAACGTTGAAATATAGTTCAAATTCAATAAAAATCGACAAAAATACAGTTTCCAGCTAAAATTTGATGGTTTCGTTGCACTTTCCGAGCCCGTTGGGTATCTGAGTGGCTTAAAAGTACAAGAAAACACTTCAAAAGTGACGTTTCTGAAGAATTTTAACAGTTTTCTTGTATCTACGAACGCCAGAATGCATAAAATTGACCTAAACGTCTCCTTTTCCTATTCTGAGTCGATTCTGCATGCTTTAAGTGTGTTTGGTGGCTCAGAACCATCAAAAAACGTTGAAATATAGTTCAAATTCAATAAAAATCGACAAAAATACAGTTTCTAGCTAAAATTTGATGGTTTCGTTGCACTTTCCGTGCCCGTAGGGTATCTGAGTGGCTTAAAAGTACAAGAAAACACTTCAAAAGTGACGTTTCTGAAGAATTTTAACAGTTTTCTTGTATCTACGAACGCCAGAATGCATAAAATTGACCTAAACGTCTCCTTTTCCTATTCTGAGTCGATTCTGCATGCTTTAAGTGTGTTTGGTGGCTCAGAACCATCAAAAAACGTTGAAATATAGTTCAAATTCAATAAAAATCGACAAAAATACAGTTTCTAGCTAAAATTTGATGGTTTCGTTGCACTTTCCGAGCCCGCAGGGTATCTGAGTGGCTTAAAAGTACAAGAAAACACTTCAAAAGTGACGTTTCTGAAGAATTTTAACAGTTTTCTTGTATCTACGAACGCCAGAATGCATAAAATTGACCTAAAGGTCTCCTTTTCCTATTCTGAGTCGATTCTGCATGCTTTAAGTGTGTTTGGTGGCTCAGAACCATCAAAAAACGTTGAAATATAGTTCAAATTCAATAAAAATCGACAAAAATACAGTTTCTAGCTAAAATTTGATGGTTTCGTTGCACTTTCCGAGCCCGTAGGGTATCTGAGTGGCTTAAAAGTACAAGAAAACACTTCAAAAGTGGCGTTTCTGAAGAATTTTAACAGTTTTCTTGTATCTACGAACGCCAGAATGCATAAAATTGACCTAAACGTCTCCTTTTCCTATTCTGAGTCGATTCTGCATGCTTCAAGTGTGTTTGGTGGCTCAGAACCATCAAAAAACGTTGAAATATAGTTCAAATTCAATAAAAATCGACAAAAATACAGTTTCTAGCTAAAATTTGATGGTTTCGTTGCACTTTCCGAGCCCGTTGGGTATCTGAGTGGCTTAATGGTACAAGAAAACACTTCAAAAGTGACGTTTCTGAAGAATTTTAACAGTTTTCTTGTATCTACGAACGCCAGAATGCATAAAATTGACCTAAACGTCTCCTTTTCCTATTCTGAATCGATTCTGCATGCTTTAAGTGTGTTTGGTGGCTCAGAACCATCAAAAAACATTGAAATATAGTTCAAATTCAATAAAAATCGACAAAAATACAGTTTCTAGCTAAAATTTGATGGTTTCGTTGCACTTTCCGAGCCCGTAGGGTATCTGAGTGGCTTAAAAGTACAAGAAAACACTTCAAAAGTGACGTTTCTGAAGAATTTTAACAGTTTTCTTGTATCTACGAACGCAAGAATGCATAAAATTGACCTAAACGTCTCCAGTTCCTATTCTGAGTCGATTCTGCATGCTTTAAGTGTGTTTGGTGGCTCAGAACCATCAAAAAACGTTGAAATATAGTTCAAATTCAATAAAAATCGACAAAAATACAGTTTCTAGCTAAAATTTGATGGTTTCGTTGCACTTTCCGAGCCCGTAGGGTATCTGAGTGGCTTAAAAGTACAAGAAAACACTTCAAAAGTGGCGTTTCTGAAGAATTTTAACAGTTTTCTTGTATCTACGAACGCCAGAATGCATAAAATTGACCTAAACGTCTCCTTTTCCTATTCTGAGTCGATTCTGCATGCTTTAAGTGTGTTTGGTGGCTCAGAACCATCAAAAAACGTTGAAATATAGTTCAAATTCAATAAAAATCGACAAAAATACAGTTTCTAGCTAAAATTTGATGGTTTCGTTGCACTTTCCGAGCCCGTAGGGTATCTGAGTGGCTTAAAAGTACAAGAAAACACTTCAAAAGTGACGTTTCTGAAGAATTTTAACAGTTTTCTTGTATCTACGAACGCCAGAATGCATAAAATTGACCTAAACGTCTCCTTTTCCTATTCTGAGTCGATTCTGCATGCTTTAAGTGTGTTTGGTGGCTCAGAACCATCAAAAAACGTTGAAATATAGTTCAAATTCAATGAAAATCGACAAAAATACAGTTTCTAGCTAAAATTTGATGGTTTCGTTGCACTTTCCGAGCCCGTAGGGTATCTGAGTGGCTTAAAAGTACAAGAAAACACTTCAAAAGTGACGTTTCTGAATAATTTTAACAGTTTTCTTGTATCTACGAACGCCAGAATGCATAAAATTGACCTAAACGTCTCCTTTTCCTATTCTGAGTCGATTCTGCATGCTTTAAGTGTGTTTGGTGGCTCAGAACCATCAAAAAACGTTGAAATATAGTTCAAATTCAATAAAAATCGACAAAAATACAGTTTCTAGCTAAAATTTGATGGTTTCGCTGCACTTTCCGAGCCCGTAGGGTATCCGAGTGGCTTAAAAGTACAAGAAAACACTTCAAAAGTGACGTTTCTGAAGAATTTTAACAGTTTTCTTGTATCTACGAACGCCAGAATGCATAAAATTGACCTAAACGTCTCCTTTTCCTATTCTGAGTCGATTCTGCATGCTTTAAGTGTGTTTGGTGGCTCAGAACCATCAAAAAACTTTGAAATATAGTTCAAATTCAATAAAAATCGACAAAAATACAGTTTCTAGCTAAAATTTGATGGTTTCGTTGCACTTTCCGAGCCCGTAGGGTATATGAGTGGCTTAAAAGTACAAGAAAACACTTCAAAAGTGACGTTTCTGAAGAATTTTAACAGTTTTCTTGTATCTACGAACGCCAGAATGCATAAAATTGACCTAAACGTCTCCTTTTCCTATTCTGAGTCGATTCTGCATGCTTTAAGTGTGTTTGGTGGCTCAGAACCATCAAAAAACGTTGAAATATAGTTCAAATTCAATAAAAATCGACAAAAATACAGTTTCTAGCTAAAATTTGATGGTTTCGTTGCACTTTCCGAGCCCGTAGGGTATCTGAGTGGCTTAAAAGTACAAGAAACCACTTCAAAAGTGACGTTTCTGAAGAATTTTAACAGTTTTCTTGTATCTACGAACGCCAGAATGCATAAAATTGACCTAAACGTCTCCTTTTCCTATTCTGAGTCGATTCTGCATGCTTTAAGTGTGTTTGGTGGCTCAGAACCATCAAAAAACGTTGAAATATAGTTCAAATTCAATAAAAATCGACAAAAATACAGTTTCTAGCTAAAATTTGATGGTTTCGTTGCACTTTCCGAGCCCGTAGGGTATATGAGTGGCTTAAAAGTACAAGAAAACACTTCAAAAGTGACGTTTCTGAAGAATTTTAACAGTTTTCTTGTATCTACGAACGCCAGAATGCATAAAATTGACCTAAACGTCTCCTTTTCCTATTCTGAGTCGATTCTGCATGCTTTAAGTGTGTTTGGTGGCTCAGAACCATCAAAAAACGTTGAAATATAGTTCAAATTCAATAAAAATCGACAAAAATACAGTTTCTAGCTAAAATTTGATGGTTTCGTTGCACTTTCCGAGCCCGTAGGGTATCTGAGTGGCTTAAAAGTACAAGAAAACACTTCAAAAGTGACGTTTCTGAAGAATTTTAACAGTTTTCTTGTATTTACGAACGCCAGAATGCATAAAATTGACCTAAACGTCTCCTTTTCCTATTCTGAGTCGATTCTGCATGCTTTAAGTGTGTTTGGTGGCTCAGAACCATCAAAAAACGTTGAAATATAGTTCAAATTCAATAAAAATCGACAAAAATACAGTTTCTAGCTAAAATTTGATGGTTTCGTTGCACTTTCCGAGCCCGTAGGGTATCTGAGTGGCTTAAAATTACAAGAAACCACTTCAAAAGTGACGTTTCTGAAGAATTTTAACAGTTTTCTTGTATCTACGAACGCCAGAATGCATAAAATTGACCTAAACGTCTCCTTTTCCTATTCTGAGTCGATTCTGCATGCTTTAAGTGTGTTTGGTGGCTCAGAACCATCAAAAAACGTTGAAATATAGTTCAAATTCAATAAAAATCGACAAAAATACAGTTTCTAGCTAAAATTTGATGGTTTCGTTGCACTTTCCGAGCCCGTAGGGTATCTGAGTGGCTTAAAAGTACAAGAAAACACTTCAAAAGTGACGTTTCTGAAGAATTTTAACAGTTTTCTTGTATCTACGAACGCCAGAATGCATAAAATTGACCTAAACGTCTCCTTTTCCTATTCTGAGTCGATTCTGCATGCTTTAAGTGTGTTTGGTGGCTCAGAACCATCAAAAAACGTTGAAATATAGTTCAAATTCAATAAAAATCGACAAAAATACAGTTTCTAGCTAAAATTTGATGGTTTCGTTGCACTTTCCGAGACCGTAGGGTATCTGAGTGGCTTAAAAGTACTAGAAAACACTTCAAAAGTGACGTTTCTGAAGAATTTTAACAGTTTTCTTGTATCTACGAACGCCAGAATGCATAAAATTGACCTAAACGTCTCCTTTTCCTATTCTGAGTCGATTCTGCATGCTTTAAGTGTGTTTGGTGGGTCAGAACCATCAAAAAACGTTGAAATATAGTTCAAATTCAATAAAAATCGACAAAAATACAGTTTCTAGCTAAAATTTGATGGTTTCGTTGCACTTTCCGAGCCCGTAGGGTATCTGAGTGGCTTAAAAGTACAAGAAAACACTTCAAAAGTGACGTTTCTGAAGAATTTTAACAGTTTTCTTGTATCTACGAACGCCAGAATGCATAAAATTGACCTAAACGTCTCCTTTTCCTATTCTGAGTCGATTCTGCATGCTTTAAGTGTGTTTGGTGGCTCAGAACCACCAAAAAACGTTGAAATATAGTTCAAATTCAATAAAAATCGACAAAAATACAGTTTCTAGCTAAAATTTGATGGTTTCGTTGCACTTTCCGAGCCCGTAGGGTATCTGAGTGGCTTAAAAGTACAAGAAAACACTTCAAAAGTGACGTTTCTGAAGAATTTTAACAGTTTTCTTGTATCTACGAACGCCAGAATGCATAAAATTGACCTAAACGTCTCCTTTTCCTATTCTGAGTCGATTCTGCATGCTTTAAGTGTGTTTGGTGGCTCAGAACCATCAAAAAACGTTGAAATATAGTTCAAATTCAATAAAAATCGACAAAAATACAGTTTCTAGCTAAAATTTGATGGTTTCGTTGCACTTTCCGAGCCCGTAGGGTATCTGAGTGGCTTAAAAGTACAAGAAAACACTTCAAAAGTGACGTTTCTGAAGAATTTTAACAGTTTTCTTGTATCTACGAACGCCAGAATGCATAAAATTGACCTAAACGTCTCCTTTTCCAATTCTGAGTCGATTCTGCATGCTTTAAGTGTGTTTGGTGGCTCAGAACCATCAAAAAACATTGAAATATAGTTCAAATTCAATAAAAATCGACAAAAATACAGTTTCTAGCTAAAATTTGATGGTTTCGTTGCACTTTCCGAGCCCGTAGGGTATCTGAGTGGCTTAAAAGTACAAGAAAACACTTCAAAAGTGACGTTTCTGAAGAATTTTAACAGTTTTCTTGTATCTACGAACGCCAGAATGCATAAAATTGACCTAAACGTCTCCTTTTCCTATTCTGAGTCGATTCTGCATTCTTTAAGTGTGTTTGGTGGCTCAGAACCATCAAAAAACGTTGAAATATAGTTCAAATTCAATAAAAATCGACAAAAATACAGTTTCTAGCTAAAATTTGATGGTTTCGTAGCACTTTCCGAGCCCGTAGGGTATCTGAGTGGCTTAAAAGTACAAGAAAACACTTCAAAAGTGACGTTTCTGAAGAATTTTAACAGTTTTCTTGTATCTACGAACGCCAGAATGCATAAAATTGACCTAAACGTCTCCTTTTCCTATTCTGAGTCGATTCTGCATGCTTTAAGTGTGTTTGGTGGCTCAGAACCATCAAAAAACGTTGAAATATAGTTCAAATTCAATAAAAATCGACAAAAATACAGTTTCTAGCTAAAATTTGATGGTTTCGTTGCACTTTCCGAGCCCGTTGGGTATCTGAGTGGCTTAAAAGTACAAGAAAACACTTCAAAAGTGACGTTTCTGAAGAATTTTAACAGTTTTCTTGTATCTACGAACGCCAGAATGCATAAAATTGACCTAAACGTCTCCTTTTCCTATTCTGAGTCGATTCTGCATGCTTTAAGTGTGTTTGGTGGCTCAGAACCATCAAAAAACGTTGAAATATAGTTCAAATTCAATAAAAATCGACAAAAATACAGTTTCTAGCTAAAATTTGATGGTTTCGTTGCACTTTCCGGGCCCGTGTGGGTATCTGAGTGGCTTAAAAGTACAAGAAAACACTTCAAAAGTGACGTTTCTGAAGAATTTTAACAGTTTTCTTGTATCTACGAACGCCAGAATGCATAAAATTGACCTAAACGTCTCCTTTTCCTATTCTGAGTCGATTCTGCATGCTTTAAGTGTGTTTGGTGGCTCAGAACCATCAAAAAACGTTGAAATATAGTTCAAATTCAATAAAAATCGACAAAAATACAGTTTCTAGCTAAAATTTGATGGTTTCGTTGCACTTTCCGAGCCCGTAGGGTATCTGAGTGGCTTAAAAGTACAAGAAAACACTTCAAAAGTGACGTTTCTGAAGAATTTTAACAGTTTTCTTGTATCTACGAACGCCAGAATGCATAAAATTGACCTAAACGTCTCCTTTTCCTATTCTGAGTCGATTCTGCATGCTTTAAGTGTGTTTGGTGGCTCAGAACCATCAAAAAACGTTGAAATATAGTTCAAATTCAATAAAAATCGACAAAAATACAGTTTCTAGCTAAAATTTGATGGTTTCGTTGCACTTTCCGAGCCCGTAGGGTATCTGAGTGGGTTAAAAGTACAAGAAAACACTTCAAAAGTGACGTTTCTGAAGAATTTTAACAGTTTTCTTGTATCTACGAACGCCAGAATGCATAAAATTGACCTAAACGTCTCCTTTTCCTATTCTGAGTCGATTCTGCATGCTTTAAGTGTGTTTGGTGGCTCAGAACCATCAAAAAACGTTGAAATATAGTTCAAATTCAATAAAAATCGACAAAAATACAGTTTCTAGCTAAAATTTGATGGTTTCGTTGCACTTTCCGAGTCCGTAGGGTATCTGAGTGGCTTAAAAGTACATGAAAACACTTGAAAAGTGACATTTCTGAAGAATTTTAACAGTTTTCTTGTATCTACGAACGCCAGAATGCATAAAATTGACCTAAACGTCTCCTTTTCCTATTCTGAGTCGATTCTGCATGCTTTAAGTGTGTTTGGTGGCTCAGAACCATCAAAAAACGTTGAAATATAGTTCAAATTCAATAAAAATCGACAAAAATACAGTTTCTAGCTAAAATTTGATGGTTTCGTTGCACTTTCCGAGCCCGTAGGGTATCTGAGTGGCTTAAAAGTACAAGAAAACACTTCAAAAGTGACGTTTCTGAAGAATTTTAACAGTTTTCTTGCATCTACGAACGCCAGAATGCATAAAATTGACCTAAACGTCTCCTTTTCCTATTCTGAGTCGATTCTGCATGCTTTAAGTGTGTTTGGTGGCTCAGAACCATCAAAAAACGTTGAAATATAGTTCAAATTCAATAAAAATCGACAAAAATACAGTTTCTAGCTAAAATTTGATGGTTTCGTTGCACTTTCCGAGCCCGTAGGGTATCTGAGTGGCTTAAAAGTACAAGAAAACACTTCAAAAGTGACGTTTCTGAAGAATTTTAACAGTTTTCTTGTATCTACGAACGCCAGAATGCATAAAATTGACCTAAACGTCTCCTTTTCCTATTCTGAGTCGATTCTGCATGCTTTAAGTGTGTTTGGTGGCTCAGAACCATCAAAAAACGTTGAAATATAGTTCAAATTCAATAAAAATCGACAAAAATACAGTTTCTAGCTAAAATTTGATGGTTTCGTTGCACTTTCCGAGCCCGTAGGGTATCTGAGTGGCTTAAAAGTACAAGAAAACACTTCAAAAGTGACGTTTCTGAAGAATTTTAACAGTTTTCTTGTATCTACGAACGCCAGAATGCATAAAATTGACCTAAACATCTCCTTTTCCTATTCTGAGTCGATTCTGCATGCTTTAAGTGTGTTTGGTGGCTCAGAACCATCAAAAAACGTTGAAATTTAGTTCAAATTCAATAAAAATCGACAAAAATACAGTTTCTAGCTAAAATTTGATGGTTTCGTTGCACTTTCCGAGCCCGTAGGGTATCTGAGTGGCTTAAATGTACAAGAAAACACTTCAAAAGAGACGTTTCTGAAGAATTTTAACAGTTTTCTTGTATCTACGAACGCCAGAATGCATAAAATTGATCTAAACGTCTCCTTTTCCTATTCTGAGTCGATTCTGCATGCTTTAAGTGTGTTTGGTGGCTCAGAACCATCAAAAAACGTTGAAATATAGTTCAAATTCAATAAAAATCGATAAAAATACAGTTTCTAGCTAAAATTTGATGGTTTCGTTGCACTTTCCGAGCCCGTAGGGTATCTGAGTGGCTTAAAAGTACAAGAAAACACTTCAAAAGTGACGTTTCTGAAGAATTTTAACAGTTTTCTTGTATCTACGAACGCCAGAATGCATAAAATTGACCTAAACGTCTCCTTTTCCTATTCTGAGTCGATTCTGCATGCTTTAAGTGTGTTTGGTGGCTCAGAACCATCAAAAAACGTTGAAATATAGTTCAAATTCAATAAAAATCGACAAAAATACAGTTTCTAGCTAAAATTTGATGGTTTCGTTGCACTTTCCGAGCCCGTAGGGTATCTGAGTGGCTTAAAAGTACAAGAAAACACTTCAAAAGTGACGTTTCTGAAGAATTTTAACAGTTTTCTTGTATCTACGAACGCCAGAATGCATAAAATTGACCTAAACGTCTCCTTTTCCTATTCTGAGTCGATTCTGCATGCTTTAAGTGTGTTTGGTGGCTCAGAACCATCAAAAAACGTTGAAATATAGTTCAAATTCAATAAAAATCGACAAAAATACAGTTTCTAGCTAAAATTTGATGGTTTCGTTGCACTTTCCGAGCCCGTAGGGTATCTGAGTGGCTTAAAAGTACAAGAAAACACTTCAAAAGTGACGTTTCTGAAGAATTTTAACAGTTTTCTTGTATCTACGAACGCCAGAATGCATAAAATTGACCTAAACGTCTCCTTTTCCTATTCTGAGTCGATTCTGCATGCTTTAAGTGTGTTTGGTGGCTCAGAACCATCAAAAAACGTTGAAATATAGTTCAAATTCAATAAAAATCGACAAAAATACAGTTTCTAGCTAAAATTTGATGGTTTCGTTGCACTTTCCGAGCCCGTAGGGTATCTGAGTGGCTTAAAAGTACAAGAGAACACTTCAAAAGTGACGTTTCTGAAGAATTTTAACAGTTTTCTTGTATCTACGAACGCCAGAATGCATAAAATTGACCTAAACGTCTCCTTTTCCTATTCTGAGTCGATTCTGCATGCTTTAAGTGTGTTTGGTGGCTCAGAACCATCAAAAAACGTTGAAATATAGTTCAAATTCAATAAAAATCGACAAAAATACAGTTTCTAGCTAAAATTTGATGGTTTCGTTGCACTTTCCGAGCCCGTAGGGTATCTGAGTGGCTTAAAAGTACAAGAAAACACTTCAAAAGTGACGTTTCTGAAGAATTTTAACAGTTTTCTTGTATCTACGAACGCCAGAATGCATAAAATTGACCTAAACGTCGCCTTTTCCTATTCTGAGTCGATTCTGCATGCTTTAAGTGTGTTTGGTGGCTCAGAACCATCAAAAAACGTTGAAATATAGTTCAAATTCAATAAAAATCGACAAAAATACAGTTTCTAGCTAAAATTTGATGGTTTCGTTGCACTTTCCGAGCCCGTAGGGTATCTGAGTGGCTTAAAAGTACAAGAAAACACTTCAAAAGTGACGTTTCTGAAGAATTTTAACAGTTTTCTTGTATCTACGAACGCTAGAATGCATAAAATTGACCTAAACGTCTCCTTTTCCTATTCTGAGTCGATTCTGCATGCTTTAAGTGTGTTTGGTGGCTCAGAACCATCAAAAAACGTTGAAATATAGTTCAAATTCAATAAAAATCGACAAAAATACAGTTTCTAGCTAAAATTTGATGGTTTCGTTGCACTTTCCGAGCCCGTAGGGTATCTGAGTGGCTTAAAAGTACAAGAAAACACTTCAAAAGTGACGTTTCTGAAGAATTTTAACAGTTTTCTTGTATCTACGAACGCCAGAATGCATAAAATTGACCTAAACGTCTCCTTTTCCTATTCTGAGTCGATTCTGCATGCTTTAAGTGTGTTTGGTGGCTCAGAACCATCAAAAAACGTTGAAATATAGTTCAAATTCAATAAAAATCGACAAAAATACAGTTTCTAGCTAAAATTTGATGGTTTCGTTGCACTTTCCGAGCCCGTAGGGTATCTGAGTGGCTTAAAAGTACAAGAAAACACTTCAAAAGTGACGTTTCTGAAGAATTTTAACAGTTTTCTTGTATCTACGAACGCCAGAATGCATAAAATTGACCTAAACGTCTCCTTTTCCTATTCTGAGTCGATTCTGCATGCTTTAAGTGTGTTTGGTGGCTCAGAACCATCAAAAAACGTTGAAATATAGTTCAAATTCAATAAAAATCGACAAAAATACAGTTTCTAGCCAAAATTTTATGGTTTCGTTGCACTTTCCGAGCCCGTAAGGTATCTGAGTGGCTTAAAAGTACAAGAAAACACTTCAAAAGTGACGTTTCTGAAGAATTTTAACAGTTTTCTTGTATCTACGAACGCCAGAATGCATAAAATTGACCTAAACGTCTCCTTTTCCTATTCTGAGTCGATTCTGCATGCTTTAAGTGTGTTTGGTGGCTCAGAACCATCAAAAAACGTTGAAATATAGTTCAAATTCAATAAAAATCGACAAAAATACAGTTTCTAGCTAAAATTTTATGGTTTCGTTGCACTTTCCGAGCCCGTAGGGTATCTGAGTGGCTTAAAAGTACAAGAAAACACTTCAAAAGTGACGTTTCTGAAGAATTTTAACAGTTTTCTTGTATCTACGAACGCCAGAATGCATAAAATTGACCTAAACGTCTCCTTTTCCTATTCTGAGTCGATTCTGCATGCTTTAAGTGTGTTTGGTGGCTCAGAACCATCAAAAAACGTTGAAATATAGTTCAAATTCAATAAAAATCGACAAAAATACAGTTTCTAGCCAAAATTTTATGGTTTCGTTGCACTTTCCGAGCCCGTAAGGTATCTGAGTGGCTTAAAAGTACAAGAAAACACTTCAAAAGTGACGTTTCTGAAGAATTTTAACAGTTTTCTTGTATCTACGAACGCCAGAATGCATAAAATTGACCTAAACGTCTCCTTTTCCTATTCTGAGTCGATTCTGCATGCTTTAAGTGTGTTTGGTGGCTCAGAACCATCAAAAAACGTTGAAATATAGTTCAAATTCAATAAAAATCGACAAAAATACAGTTTCTAGCTAAAATTTGATGGTTTCGTTGCACTTTCCGAGCCGTAGGGTATCTGAGTGGCTTAAAAGTACAAGAAAACACTTCAAAAGTGACGTTTCTGAAGAATTTTAACAGTTTTCTTGTATCTACGAACGACAGAATGCATAAAATTGACCTAAACGTCTCCTTTTCCTATTCTGAGTCGATTCTGCATGCTTTAAGTGTGTTTGGTGGCTCAGAACCATCAAAAAACGTTGAAATATAGTTCAAATTCAATAAAAATCGACAAAAATTCAGTTTCTAGCTAAAATTTGATGGTTTCGTTGCACTTTCCGAGCCCGTAGGGAATCTGAGTGGCTTAAAAGTACAAGAAAACACTTCAAAAGTGACGTTTCTGAAGAATTTTAACAGTTTTCTTGTATCTACGAACGCCAGAATGCATAAAATTGACCTAAACGTCTCCTTTTCCTATTCTGAGTCGATTCTGCATGCTTTAAGTGTGTTTGGTGGCTCAGAACCATCAAAAAACGTTGAAATATAGTTCAAATTCAATAAAAATCGACAAAAATACAGTTTCTAGCTAAAATTTGATGGTTTCGTTGCACTTTCCGAGCCCGTAGGGTATCTGAGTGGCTTAAAAGTACAAGAAAACACTTCAAAAGTGACGTTTCTGAAGAATTTTAACAGTTTTCTTGTATCTACGAACGCCAGAATGCATAAAATTGACCTAAACGTCTCCTTTTCCTATTCTGAGTCGATTCTGCATGCTTTAAGTGTGTTTGGTGGCTCAGAACCATCAAAAAACGTTGAAATATAGTTCAAATTCAATAAAAATCGACAAAAATACAGTTTCTAGCTAAAATTTGATGGTTTCGTTGCACTTTCCGAGCCCGTAGGGTATCTGAGTGGCTTAAAAGTACAAGAAAACACTTCAAAAGTGACGTTTCTGAAGAATTTTAACAGTTTTCTTGTATCTACGAACGCCAGAATGCATAAAATTGACCTAAACGTCTCCTTTTCCTATTCTGAGTCGATTCTGCATGCTTTAAGTGTGTTTGGTGGCTCAGAACCATCAAAAAACGTTGAAATATAGTTCAAATTCAATAAAAATCGACAAAAATACAGTTTCTAGCTAAAATTTGATGGTTTCGTTGCACTTTCCGAGCCCGTAGGGTATCTGAGTGGCTTAAAAGTACAAGAAAACACTTCAAAAGTGACGTTTCTGAAGAATTTTAACAGTTTTGTTGTATCTACGAACGCCAGAATGCATAAAATTGACCTAAACGTCTCCTTTTCCTATTCTGAGTCGATTCTGCATGCTTTAAGTGTGTTTGGTGGCTCAGAACCATCAAAAAACGTTGAAATATAGTTCAAATTCAATAAAAATCGACAAAAATACAGTTTCTAGCTAAAATTTGATGGTTTCGTTGCACTTTCCGAGCCCGTAGGGTATCTGAGTGGCTTAAAAGTACAAGAAAACACTTCAAAAGTGACGTTTCTGAAGAATTTTAACAGTTTTCTTGTATCTACGAACGCCAGAATGCATAAAATTGACCTAAACGTCTCCTTTTCCTATTCTGAGTCGATTCTGCATGCTTTAAGTGTGTTTGGTGGCTCAGAACCATCAAAAAACGTTGAAATATAGTTCAAATTCAATAAAAATCGACAAAAATACAGTTTCTAGCTAAAATTTGATGGTTTCGTTGCACTTTCCGAGCCCGTTGGGTATCTGAGTGGCTTAAAAGTACAAGAAAACACTTCAAAAGTGACGTTTCTGAAGAATTTTAACAGTTTTCTTGTATCTACGAACGCCAGAATGCATAAAATTGACCTAAACGTCTCCTTTTCCTATTCTGAGTCGATTCTGCATGCTTTAAGTGTGTTTGGTGGCTCAGAACCATCAAAAAACATTGAAATATAGTTCAAATTCAATAAAAATCGACAAAAATACAGTTTCTAGCTAAAATTTGATGGTTTCGTTGCACTTTCCGAGCCCGTAGGGTATCTGAGTGGCTTAAAAGTACAAGAAAACACTTCAAAAGTGACGTTTCTGAAGAATTTTAACAGTTTTCTTGTATCTACGAACGCCAGAATGCATAAAATTGACCTAAACGTCTCCTTTTCCTATTCTGAGTCGATTCTGCATGCTTTAAGTGTGTTTGGTGGCTCAGAACCATCAAAAAACGTTGAAATATAGTTCAAATTCAATAAAAATCGACAAAAATACAGTTTCTAGCTAAAATTTGATGGTTTCGTTGCACTTTCCGAGCCCGTAGGGTATCTGAGTGGCTTAAAAGTACAAGAAAACACTTCAAAAGTGACGTTTCTGAAGAATTTTAACAGTTTTCTTGTATCTACGAACGCCAGAATGCATAAAATTGACCTAAACGTCTCCTTTTCCTATTCTGAGTCGATTCTGCTTGCTTTAAGTGTGTTTGGTGGCTCAGAACCATCAAAAAACGTTGAAATATAGTTCAAATTCAATAAAAATCGACAAAAATACAGTTTCTAGCTAAAATTTGATGGTTTCGTAGCTCTTTCCGAGCCCGTAGTGTATCTGAGTGGCTTAAAAGTACAAGAAAACACTTCAAAAGTGACGTTTCTGAAGAATTTTAACAGTTTTCTTGTATCTACGAACGCCAGAATGCATAAAATTGACCTAAACGTCTCCTTTTCCTATTCTGAGTCGATTCTGCATGCTTTAAGTGTGTTTGGTGGCTCAGAACCATCAAAAAACGTTGAAATATAGTTCAAATTCAATAAAAATCGACAAAAATACAGTTTCTAGCTAAAATTTGATGGTTTCGTTGCACTTTCCGAGCCCGTAGGGTATCTGAGTGGCTTAAAAGTACAAGAAAACACTTCAAAAGTGACGTTTCTGAAGAATTTTAACAGTTTTCTTGTATCTACGAACGCCAGAATGCATAAAATTGACCTAAACGTCTCCTTTTCCTATTCTGAGTCGATTCTGCATGCTTTAAGTGTGTTTGGTGGCTCAGAACCATCAAAAAACGTTGAAATATAGTTCAAATTCAATAAAAATCGACAAAAATACAGTTTCTAGCTAAAATTTGATGGTTTCGTTGCACTTTCCGAGCCCGTAGGGTATCTGAGTGGCTTAAAAGTACAAGAAAACACTTCAAAAGTGACGTTTCTGAAGAATTTTAACAGTTTTCTTGTATCTACGAACGCCAGAATGCATAAAATTGACCTAAACGTCTCCTTTTCCTATTCTGAGTCGATTCTGCATGCTTTAAGTGTGTTTGGTGGCTCAGAACCATCAAAAAACGTTGAAATATAGTTCAAATTCAATAAAAATCGACAAAAATACAGTTTCTAGCTAAAATTTGATGGTTTCGTTGCACTTTCCGAGCCCGTAGGGTATCTGAGTGGCTTAAAAGTACAAGAAAACACTTCAAAAGTGACGTTTCTGAAGAATTTTAACAGTTTTCTTGTATCTACGAACGCCAGAATGCATAAAATTGACCTAAACGTCTCCTTTTCCTATTCTGAGTCGATTCTGCATGCTTTAAGTGTGTTTGGTGGCTCAGAACCATCAAAAAACGTTGAAATATAGTTCAAATTCAATAAAAATCGACAAAAATACAGTTTCTAGCTAAAATTTGATGGTTTCGTTGCACTTTCCGAGCCCGTAGGGTATCTGAGTGGCTTAAAAGTACAAGAAAACACTTCAAAAGTGACGTTTCTGAAGAATTTTAACAGTTTTCTTGTATCTACGAACGCCAGAATGCATAAAATTGACCTAAACGTCTCCTTTTCCTATTCTGAGTCGATTCTGCATGCTTTAAGTGTGTTTGGTGGCTCAGAACCATCAAAAAACGTTGAAATATAGTTCAAATTCAATAAAAATCGACAAAAATACAGTTTCTAGCTAAAATTTGATGGTTTCGTTGCACTTTCCGAGCCCGTTGGGTATCTGAGTGGCTTAAAAGTACAAGAAAACACTTCAAAAGTGACGTTTCTGAAGAATTTTAACAGTTTTCTTGTATCTACGAACGCCAGAATGCATAAAATTGACCTAAACGTCTCCTTTTCCTATTCTGAGTCGATTCTGCATGCTTTAAGTGTGTTTGGTGGCTCAGAACCATCAAAAAACGTTGAAATATAGTTCAAATTCAATAAAAATCGACAAAAATACAGTTTCTAGCTAAAATTTGATGGTTTCGTTGCACTTTCCGAGCCCGTAGGGTATCTGAGTGGCTTAAAAGTACAAGAAAACACTTCAAAAGTGACGTTTCTGAAGAATTTTAACAGTTTTCTTGTATCTACGAACGCCAGAATGCATAAAATTGACCTAAACGTCTCCTTTTCCTATTCTGAGTCGATTCTGCATGCTTTAAGTGTGTTTGGTGGCTCAGAACCATCAAAAAACGTTGAAATATAGTTCAAATTCAATAAAAATCGACAAAAATACAGTTTCTAGCTAAAATTTGATGGTTTCGTTGCACTTTCCGAGCCCGTAGGGTATCTGAGTGGCTTAAAAGTACAAGAAAACACTTCAAAAGTGACGTTTCTGAAGAATTTTAACAGTTTTCTTGTATCTACGAACGCCAGAATGCATAAAATTGACCTAAACGTCTCCTTTTCCTATTCTGAGTCGATTCTGCATGCTTTAAGTGTGTTTGGTGGCTCAGAACCATCAAAAAACGTTGAAATATAGTTCAAATTCAATAAAAATCGACAAAAATACAGTTTCTAGCTAAAATTTGATGGTTTCGTTGCACTTTCCGAGCCCGTTGGGTATCTGAGTGGCTTAAAAGTACAAGAAAACACTTCAAAAGTGACGTTTCTGAAGAATTTTAACAGTTTTCTTGTATCTACGAACGCCAGAATGCATAAAATTGACCTAAACGTCTCCTTTTCCTATTCTGAGTCGATTCTGCATGCTTTAAGTGTGTTTGGTGGCTCAGAACCATCAAAAAACGTTGAAATATAGTTCAAATTCAATAAAAATCGACAAAAATACAGTTTCTAGCTAAAATTTGATGGTTTCGTTGCACTTTCCGAGCCCGTAGGGTATCTGAGTGGGTTAAAAGTACAAGAAAACACTTCAAAAGTGACGTTTCTGAAGAATTTTAACAGTTTTCTTGTATCTACGAACGCCAGAATGCATAAAATTGACCTAAACGTCTCCTTTTCCTATTCTGAGTCGATTCTGCATGCTTTAAGTGTGTTTGGTGGCTCAGAACCATCAAAAAACGTTGAAATATAGTTCAAATTCAATAAAAATCGACAAAAATACAGTTTCTGGCTAAAATTTGATGGTTTCGTTGCACTTTCCGAGCCCGTAGGGTATCTGAGTGGCTTAAAAGTACAAGAAAACACTTCAAAAGTGACGTTTCTGAAGAATTTTAACAGTTTTCTTGTATCTACGAACGCCAGAATGCATAAAATTGACCTAAACGTCTCCTTTTCCTATTCTGAGTCGATTCTGCATGCTTTAAGTGTGTTTGGTGGCTCAGAACCATCAAAAAACGTTGAAATATAGTTCAAATTCAATAAAAATCGACAAAAATACAGTTTCTAGCTAAAATTTGATGGTTTCGTTGCACTTTCCGAGCCCGTAGGGTATCTGAGTGGGTTAAAAGTACAAGAAAACACTTCAAAAGTGACGTTTCTGAAGAATTTTAACAGTTTTCTTGTATCTACGAACGCCAGAATGCATAAAATTGACCTAAACGTCTCCTTTTCCTATTCTGAGTCGATTCTGCATGCTTTAAGTGTGTTTGGTGGCTCAGAACCATCAAAAAACGTTGAAATATAGTTCAAATTCAATAAAAATCGACAAAAATACAGTTTCTAGCTAAAATTTGATGGTTTCGTTGCACTTTCCGAGCCCGTAGGGTATCTGAGTGGCTTAAAAGTACAAGAAAACACTTCAAAAGTGACGTTTCTGAAGAATTTTAACAGTTTTCTTGTATCTACGAACGCCAGAATGCATAAAATTGACCTAAACGTCTCCTTTTCCTATTCTGAGTCGATTCTGCATGCTTTAAGTGTGTTTGGTGGCTCAGAACCATCAAAAAACGTCGAAATATAGTTCAAATTCAATAAAAATCGACAAAAATACAGTTTCTAGCTAAAATTTGATGGTTTCGTTGCACTTTCCGAGCCCGTAGGGTATCTGAGTGGCTTAAAAGTACAAGAAAACACTTCAAAAGTGACGTTTCTGAAGAATTTTAACAGTTTTCTTGTATCTACGAACGCCAGAATGCATAAAATTGACCTAAACGTCTCCTTTTCCTATTCTGAGTCGATTCTGCATGCTTTAAGTGTGTTTGGTGGCTCAGAGCCATCAAAAAACGTTGAAATATAGTTCAAATTCAATAAAAATCGACAAAAATACAGTTTCTAGCTAAAATTTGATGGTTTCGTTGCACTTTCCGAGCCCGTAGGGTATCTGAGTGGCTTAAAAGTACAAGAAAACACTTCAAAAGTGACGTTTCTGATGAATTTTAACAGTTTTCTTGTATCTACGAACGCCAGAATGCATAAAATTGACCTAAACGTCTCCTTTTCCTATTCTGAGTCGATTCTGCATGCTTTAAGTGTGTTTGGTGGCTCAGAACCATCAAAAAACGTTGAAATATAGTTCAAATTCAATAAAAATCGACAAAAATACAGTTTCTAGCTAAAATTTGATGGTTTCGTTGCACTTTCCGAGCCCGTAGGGTATCTGAGTGGCTTAAAAGTACAAGAAAACACTTCAAAAGTGACGTTTCTGAAGAATTTTAACAGTTTTCTTGTATCTACGAACGCCAGAATGCATAAAATTGACCTAAACGTCTCCTTTTCCTATTCTGAGTCGATTCTGCATGCTTTAAGTGTGTTTGGTGGCTCAGAACCATCAAAAAACGTTGAAATATTGTTCAAATTCAATAAAAATCGACAAAAATACAGTTTCTAGCTAAAATTTGATGGTTTCGTTGCACTTTCCGAGCCCGTAGGGTATCTGAGTGGCTTAAAAGTACAAGAAAACACTTCAAAAGTGACGTTTCTGAAGAATTTTAACAGTTTTCTTGTATCTACGAACGCCAGAATGCATAAAATTGACCTAAACGTCTC
The DNA here is from genome assembly GCF_036711695.1 of Zophobas morio. NCBI lineage: Eukaryota > Metazoa > Arthropoda > Insecta > Coleoptera > Tenebrionidae > Zophobas > Zophobas morio. The sequence continues at coordinate 22,647 of NW_026972843.1, forward strand.
CTTTTCCTATTCTGAGTCGATTCTGCATGCTTTAAGTGTGTTTGGTGGCTCAGAACCATCAAAAAACGTTGAAATATAGTTCAAATTCAATAAAAATCGACAAAAATACAGTTTCTAGCTAAAATTTGATGGTTTCGTTGCACTTTCCGAGCCCGTAGGGTATCTGAGTGGCTTAAAAGTACAAGAAAACACTTCAAAAGTGACGTTTCTGAAGAATTTTAACAGTTTTCTTGTATCTACGAACGCCAGAATGCATAAAATTGACCTAAACGTCTCCTTTTCCTATTCTGAGTCGATTCTGCATGCTTTAAGTGTGTTTGGTGGCTCAGAACCATCAAAAAACGTTGAAATATAGTTCAAATTCAATAAAAATCGACAAAAATACAGTTTCTAGCTAAAATTTGATGGTTTCGTTGCACTTTCCGAGCCCGTAGGGTATCTGAGTGGCTTAAAAGTACAAGAAAACACTTCAAAAGTGACGTTTCTGAAGAATTTTAACAGTTTTCTTGTATCTACGAACGCCAGAATGCATAAAATTGACCTAAACGTCTCCTTTTCCTATTCTGAGTCGATTCTGCATGCTTTAAGTGTGTTTGGTGGCTCAGAACCATCAAAAAACGTTGAAATATAGTTCAAATTCAATAAAAATCGACAAAAATACAGTTTCTAGCCAAAATTTTATGGTTTCGTTGCACTTTCCGAGCCCGTAAGGTATCTGAGTGGCTTAAAAGTACAAGAAAACACTTCAAAAGTGACGTTTCTGAAGAATTTTAACAGTTTTCTTGTATCTACGAACGCCAGAATGCATAAAATTGACCTAAACGTCTCCTTTTCCTATTCTGAGTCGATTCTGCATGCTTTAAGTGTGTTTGGTGGCTCAGAACCATCAAAAAACGTTGAAATGTAGTTCAAATTCAATAAAAATCGACAAAAATACAGTTTCTAGCTAAAATTTGATGGTTTCGTTGCACTTTCCGAGCCCGTAGGGTATCTGAGTGGCTTAAAAGTACAAGAAAACACTTCAAAAGTGACGTTTCTGAAGAATTTTAACAGTTTTCTTGTATCTACGAACGCCATAATGCATAAAATTGACCTAAACGTCTCCTTTTCCTATTCTGAGTCGATTCTGCATGCTTCAAGTGTGTTTGGTGGCTCAGAACCATCAAAAAACGTTGAAATATAGTTCAAATTCAATAAAAATCGACAAAAATACAGTTTCTAGCTAAAATTTGATGGTTTCATTGCACTTTCCGAGCCCGTAGGGTATCTGAGTGGCTTAAAAGTACAAGAAAACACTTCAAAAGTGACGTTTCTGAAGAATTTTAACAGTTTTCTTGTATCTACGAACGCCAGAATGCATAAAATTGACCTAAACGTCTCCTTTTCCTATTCTGAGTCGATTCTGCATGCTTTAAGTGTGTTTGGTGGCTCAGAACCATCAAAAAACGTTGAAATATAGTTCAAATTCAATACAAATCGACAAAAATACAGTTTCTAGCTAAAATTTGATGGTTTCGTTGCACTTTCCGAGCCGTAGGGTATCTGAGTGGCTTAAAAGTACAAGAAAACACTTCAAAAGTGACGTTTCTGAAGAATTTTAACAGTTTTCTTGTATCTACGAACGACAGAATGCATAAAATTGACCTAAACGTCTCCTTTTCCTATTCTGAGTCGATTCTGCATGCTTTAAGTGTGTTTGGTGGCTCAGAACCATCAAAAAACGTTGAAATATAGTTCAAATTCAATAAAAATCGACAAAAATTCAGTTTCTAGCTAAAATTTGATGGTTTCGTTGCACTTTCCGAGCCCGTAGGGTATCTGAGTGGCTTAAAAGTACAAGAAAACACTTCAAAAGTGACGTTTCTGAAGAATTTTAACAGTTTTCTTGTATCTACGAACGCCAGAATGCATAAAATTGACCTAAACGTCTCCTTTTCCTATTCTGAGTCGATTCTGCATGCTTTAAGTGTGTTTGGTGGCTCAGAACCATCAAAAAACGTTGAAATATAGTTCAAATTCAATAAAAATCGACAAAAATACAGTTTCTAGCTAAAATTTGATGGTTTCGTTGCACTTTCCGAGCCCGTAGGGTATCTGAGTGGCTTAAAAGTACAAGAAAACACTTCAAAAGTGACGTTTCTGAAGAATTTTAACAGTTTTCTTGTATCTACGAACGCCAGAATGCATAAAATTGACCTAAACGTCTCCTTTTCCTATTCTGAGTCGATTCTGCATGCTTTAAGTGTGTTTGGTGGCTCAGAACCATCAAAAAATATTGAAATATAGTTCAAATTCAATAAAAATCGACAAAAATACAGTTTCTAGCTAAAATTTGATGGTTTCGTTGCACTTTCCGAGCCCGTAGGGTATCTGAGTGGCTTAAAAGTACAAGAAAACACTTCAAAAGTGACGTTTCTGAAGAATTTTAACAGTTTTCTTGTATCTACGAACGCCAGAATGCATAAAATTGACCTAAACGTCTCCTTTTCCTATTCTGAGTCGATTCTGCATGCTTTAAGTGTGTTTGGTGGCTCAGAACCATCAAAAAACGTTGAAATATAGTTCAAATTCAATAAAAATCGACAAAAATACAGTTTCTAGCTAAAATTTGATGGTTTCGTTGCACTTTCCGAGCCCGTAGGGTATCTGAGTGGCTTAAAAGTACAAGAAAACACTTCAAAAGTGACGTTTCTGAAGAATTTTAACAGTTTTCTTGTATCTACGAACGCCAGAATGCATAAAATTGACCTAAACGTCTCCTTTTCCTATTCTGAGTCGATTCTGCATGCTTTAAGTGTGTTTGGTGGCTCAGAACCATCAAAAAACGTTGAAATATAGTTCAAATTCAATAAAAATCGACAAAAATACAGTTTCTAGCTAAAATTTGATGGTTTCGTTGCACTTTCCGAGCCCGTAGGGTATCTGAGTGGCTTAAAAGTACAAGAAAACACTTCAAAAGTGACGTTTCTGAAGAATTTTAACAGTTTTCTTGTTTCTACGAACGCCAGAATGCATAAAATTGACCTAAACGTCTCCTTTTCCTATTCTGAGTCGATTCTGCATGCTTTAAGTGTGTTTGGTGGCTCAGAACCATCAAAAAACGTTGAAATATAGTTCAAATTCAATAAAAATCGACAAAAACACAGTTTCTAGCTAAAATTTGATGGTTTCGTTGCACTTTCCGAGCCCATAGGGTACCTGAGTGGCTTAAAAGTACAACAAAACACTTCAAAAGTGACGTTTCTGAAGAATTTTAACAGTTTTCTTGTATCTACGAACGCCAGAATGCATAAAATTGACCTAAACGTCTCCTTTTCCTATTCTGAGTCGATTCTGCATGCTTTAAGTGTGTTTGGTGGCTCAGAACCATCAAAAAACGTTGAAATATAGTTCAAATTCAATAAAAATCGACAAAAATACAGTTTCTAGCTAAAATTTGATGGTTTCGTTGCACTTTCCGAGCCCATAGGGTATCTGAGTGGCTTAAAAGTACAGGAAAACACTTCAAAAGTGACGTTTCTGAAGAATTTTAACAGTTTTCTTGTGTCTACGAACGCCAGAATGCATAAATTTGACCTAAACGTCTCCTTTTCCTATTCTGAGTCGATTCTGCATGCTTTAAGTGTGTTTGGTGGCTCAGAACCATCAAAAAACGTTGAAATATAGTTCAAATTCAATAAAAATCGACAAAAATACAGTTTCTAGCTAAAATTTGATGGTTTCGTTGCACTTTCCGAGCCCGTAGGGTATCTGAGTGGCTTAAAAGTACAAGAAAACACTTCAAAAGTGACGTTTCTGAAGAATTTTAACAGTTTTTTTGTATCTACGAACGCCAGAATGCATAAAATTGACCTAAACGTCTCCTTTTCCTATTCTGAGTCGATTCTGCATGCTTTAAGTGTGTTTGGTGGCTCAGAACCATCAAAAAACGTTGAAATATAGTTCAAATTCAAAAAAAATCGACAAAAATACAGTTTCTAGCTAAAATTTGATGGTTTCGTTCCACTTTCCGAGCCCGTAGGGTATCTGAGTGGCTTAAAAGTACAAGAAAACACTTCAAAAGTGACGTTTCTGAAGAATTTTAACAGTTTTCTTGTATCTACGAACGCCAGAATGCATAAAATTGACCTAAACGTCTCCTTTTCCTATTCTGAGTCGTTTCTGCATGCTTTAAGTGTGTTTGGTGGCTCAGAACCATCAAAAAACGTTGAAATATTGTTCAAATTCAATAAAAATCGACAAAAATACAGTTTCTAGCTAAAATTTGATGGTTTCGTTGCACTTTCCGAGCCCGTAGGGTATCTGAGTGGCTTAAAAGTACAAGAAAACACTTCAAAAGTGACGTTTCTGAAGAATTTTAACAGTTTTCTTGTATCTACGAACGCCAGAATGCATAAAATTGACCTAAACGTCTCCTTTTCCTATTCTGAGTCGATTCTGCATGCTTTAAGTGTGTTTGGTGGCTCAGAACCATCAAAAAACGTTGAAATATAGTTCAAATTCAATAAAAATCGACAAAAATACAGTTTCTAGCTAAAATTTGATGGTTTCGTTGCACTTTCCGAGCCCGTAGGTTATCTGAGTGGCTTAAAAGTACAAGAAAACACTTCAAAAGTGACGTTTCTGAAGAATTTTAACAGTTTTCTTGTATCTACGAACGCCAGAATGCATAAAATTGACCTAAACGTCTCCTTTTCCTATTCTGAGTCGATTCTGCATGCTTTAAGTGTGTTTGGTGGCTCAGAACCATCAAAAAACGTTGAAATATAGTTCAAATTCAATAAAAATCGACAAAAATACAGTTTCTAGCTAAAATTTGATGGTTTCGTTGCACTTTCCGAGCCCCTTGGGTATCTGAGTGGCTTAAAAGTACAAGAAAACACTTCAAAAGTGACGTTTCTGAAGAATTTTAACAGTTTTCTTGTATCTACGAACGCCAGAATGCATAAAATTGACCTAAACTAATTGACTAATGGGAATATAGTTTGTGTGAATCATATAAAGCGGCTCTGAACAGTTTCAAAAAGAATTTATTTGCTGATTCATGTTCAATACAAGTTTCCCCTCATACTAAATAGCAACTAACTCATTCAGTTTCATTAGCTAGGTTGTTCTTGGATTCAGAGTCCTCTGACACCTCTTTAGGCAGTCATAACTACTCTCAACATAGTGCGTCTGATACTTTGCGACTTTATTATCAAAATATTCGAAGTGTGAATAATAAATTAGCTGACATACATTTGAATTCTATAACCATGACGCAGTATGACATCTTGATCCTCACGGAGACCTGGCTAAAAAATGATGTGTCTAATAATGAATTATTTGAACCGAATATTTTTAATGTCTATCGTAAGGATCGTGATCTTGCGGCAACTGACACTAGTCGAGGTGGTGGAGTACTGATTGCTGCTAAAAAGCATCTTTTAATTGAAACTATTGATCCTTACTCGCTTAATTCTGGCTTTGATGAGATCAGGCATATTGACATTTTAATTGCTAGGGTTAGACTAGTGTATAAATCGGTATTTGTAATTGTCTTGTATATACCTCCTTCTGCCGTAGTTGATGATTATGCTTGTCTTTTTGAGTGTCTATCTTCCATTAACGAATTATTCAGCGCTAACTTAATTGTTATAGGTGATATAAATATCTCCCAGTTCTATAGTTTCTCCAAGATGGGAGGTCCATCAAATAACGCTATCAATGCCTGCATTAACTTTGCGGAATTTTTTAATCTTACGCAATGGAATGGTGTCCTCAATCGCGATAATCGTCTCCTTGACCTTGTGTTTTCTAATTTTCATTGTTTTGTTTCTAAGCCTGATGAACTTTTAAGTACTGAGGATTCATATCATCCAGCGTTGTGTGTCGATTTGTCCTCCTTAAAAACTAGTAAAGGTGGCAACCCTTCTGGAATTTGTGGTGGATTCCGTAATTTCAGGAAAGCTGATCTTTCCTTATTGTATGAGTCTATGTTGAATACTGACTTCTCTTTTCTTGACGCGTGTGTTGATGTTAACAAGGTTGTTGATAACTTATATAAAAAATTAGAACCCTTATTTTCTTCATTTGTACCTATTAAGAGAAAACCTTCAAGAGCTTATCCTCCTTGGTATAATGGACAAGTTATTTCTAACTTAAAAATGAAGGAGAAAGCGTGGCAAAAATATAAACGAAATAAAACAACGGAATCCTATAATGCCTTAAAAAGCATACGCGCTAATGTAAAACTCTTGATTCGGACTTCCTACAAAGAATATTTGCAAAATATCACTTCTGATATTAAGAGAGATCCAAAAAAGTTTTGGAAGTTTATTAAAAATAAATCGAATCGTGCATGTATTCCAGCTAATATGTTTTACAATGATAACGAACTTTCCAACCCTCAACACATTGCTGATGCGTTTGCGCATTTTTTTGCCAGGTCTTTTCATCCTGTTAGTAGCACCTCAACGAATACGTCCATTGATAGTGATCTTGTGAGTGCGTTAAATCAAAATATATTAGATGTTAGAAAAATTAACGAGTCTGAAGTGCTTACAGCCATCAAGAAACTAAAGCCGACGTTAACCGCTGGGCCCGATGAGATTCCGTCATTCTTTGTGAAAGACTGTGGCATAATTTTAGCTCCTCCACTAACAGTTATTTTCAATTTGATTTTGAGTAATTCAAAATTTCCTGACAAATGGAAGTTATCTCGGATTTTGCCTATACATAAAAAAGGAAGCACTGCGGAAATCAGTGAATATAGGCCAATTGCTTTGATCAACAACTTTGCTAAAGTGTTTGAATTTGTAATGCATGCTCGCATCTTTTCCCATGTTTCGCAGCACTTGTCACCGATGCAGCATGGTTTCATTACAGGAAGGTCGACTGTCACGAATTTGATGATCAAGACGCAATATATCTCAGAAATGTTTGACAAACGTCTTCAAGTTGATTGCATTTATTTAGATTTTAGCAAGGCTTTTGATCGCATTGATCATCGTATTCTACTGCATAAACTGGAGAGTTTTGGCTTTTCCGATGGTTTGCTTAGTGTCTTTAAATCTTATCTAAGCAACAGATATCAGTATGTATTTTGTAATAGTTGTTCCTCACGTCAGTTTCCACAGACATCTGGTGTGCCGCAGGGCTCGGTCTTGGGACCATTGTTGTTTATAATGTATATCAATGACATTATAGATGTTTTGGACGTTCCTTCCTTGCTTTATGCAGATGATTTGAAAATCTTTTTTCGCGTACAGTCATCTTTGGATTGTATTCGTCTGCAAGACAACTTGAATCGTGTGTTGGTATGGTCGGAAAAAAACAATTTGCTGTTAAACGCCGATAAATGCATCGTCAAGACATATTCGAATAAACTTTCAAATGTTGTATACAACTACGTCTTGGATCAAAAAGTCCTGCAACGCCCTGATTATGTATGTGACTTGGGTGTCACATATGATGCTAAATTAAGTTTCCACAAACACTATGAGGTTATCTCGACATCGGCGCATAAATCATTAGGGTTTGTTGTTCGCAACGCGGCGGAATTTAAAGACCTTGATGTGCTAAGGCTTCTCTTTTTATCATACGTCAGATCCGTCTTGGAGTATGCGTCGGTGGTATGGAGCCCTTTTTATCAAACCTACATTTCTCTGTTGGAAAAAATGCAGCGTCGATTCTTAAAATTCCTGTCTTATATCTGTGATGGTGTTTACCCTACAAGAGGAATTCCAAATGATATACTGTTACGTAGATTTGGCTATCAGAGTTTGGTCTGCAGGCGAAAAGCAGCTTCTATCATAATGTTACATAATATTTTAAATTATCGTATCAAATGTGAAGATCTTCTTAAGATCCTAAAGCTACGTGTGCTAAAACCAGGTTTAAGATCATATTCTTTGTTGCATATGCCTGTCCCAAGAACAAACATATTGAAATCGTCTCCAGTATATCAAATGCTTCAAAACTATAGAGAGGTGGAATCGGAAATTGATATATTTAGTACTTCGCCAGCAAAAATTAAGCAGTTTTTCAGTGTCTAATTCTATAATAACTTAGTTGTTTTTGCCTTTATTTTCTAGTTTTTATTCCTCAGTAATTGGGCTCTCAGCCTGTTGAGGGATTACTCATAATAATAATAATAATAATAATAATAATAAACGTCTCCTTTTCCTATTCTGAGTCGATTCTGCATGCTTTAAGTGTGTTTGGTGGCTCAGAACCATCAAAAAACGTTGAAATATAGTTCAAATTCAATAAAAATCGACAAAAATACAGTTTCTAGCTAAAATTTGATGGTTTCGTTGCACTTTCCGAGCCCGTAGGGTATCTGAGTGGCTTAAAAGTACAAGAAAACACTTCAAAAGTGACGTTTCTGAAGAATTTTAACAGTTTTCTTGTATCTACGAACGCCAGAATGCATAAAATTGACCTAAACGTCTCCTTTTCCTATTCTGAGTCGATTCTGCATGCTTTAAGTGTGTTTGGTGGCTCAGAACCATCAAAAAACGTTGAAATATAGTTCAAATTCAATAAAAATCGACAAAAATACAGTTTCTAGCTAAAATTTGATGGTTTCGTTGCACTTTCCGAGCCCGTAGGGTATCTGAGTGGCTTAAAAGTACAAGAAAACACTTCGAAAGTGACGTTTCTGAAGAATTTTAACAGTTTTCTTGTATCTACGAACGCCAGAATGCATAAAATTGACCTAAACGTCTCCTTTTCCTATTCTGAGTCGATTCTGCATGCTTTAAGTGTGTTTGGTGGCTCAGAACCATCAAAAAACGTTGAAATATAGTTCAAATTCAATAAAAATCGACAAAAATACAGTTTCTAGCTAAAATTTGATGGTTTCGTTGCACTTTCCGAGCCCGTAGGGTATCTGAGTGGCTTAAAAGTACAAGAAAACACTTCAAAAGTGACGTTTCTGAAGAATTTTAACAGTTTTCTTGTATCTACGAACGCCAGAATGCATAAAATTGACCTAAACGTCTCCTTTTCCTATTCTGAGTCGATTCTGCATGCTTTAAGTGTGTTTGGTGGCTCAGAACCATCAAAAAACGTTGAAATATAGTTCAAATTCAATAAAAATCGACAAAAATACAGTTTCTAGCTAAAATTTGATGGTTTCGTTGCACTTTCCGAGCCCGTAGGGTATCTGAGTTGCTTAAAAGTACAAGAAAACACTTCAAAAGTGACGTTTCTGAAGAATTTTAACAGTTTTCTTGTATCTACGAACGCCAGAATGCATAAAATTGACCTAAACGTCTCCTTTTCCTATTCTGAGTCGATTCTGCATGCTTTAAGTGTGTTTGGTGGCTCAGAACCATCAAAAAACGTTGAAATATAGTTCAAATTCAATAAAAATCGACAAAAATACAGTTTCTAGCTAAAATTTGATGGTTTCGTTGCACTTTCCGAGCCCGTAGGGTATCTGAGTGGCTTAAAAGTACAAGAAAACACTTCAAAAGTGACGTTTCTGAAGAATTTTAACAGTTTTCTTGTATCTACGAACGCCAGAATGCATAAAATTGACCTAAACGTCTCCTTTTCCTATTCTGAGTCGATTCTGCATGCTTTAAGTGTGTTTGGTGGCTCAGAACCATCAAAAAACGTTGAAATATAGTTCAAATTCAATAAAAATCGACAAAAATACAGTTTCTAGCTAAAATTTGATGGTTTCGTTGCACTTTCCGAGCCCGTAGGGTATCTGAGTGGCTTAAAAGTACAAGAAAACACTTCAAAAGTGACGTTTCTGAAGAATTTTAACAGTTTTCTTGTATCTACGAACGCCAGAATGCATAAAATTGACCTAAACGTCTCCTTTTCCTATTCTGAGTCGATTCTGCATGCTTTAAGTGTGTTTGGTGGCTCAGAACCATCAAAAAACGTTGAAATATAGTTCAAATTCAATAAAAATCGACAAAAATACAGTTTCTAGCTAAAATTTGATGGTTTCGTTGCACTTTCCGAGCCCGTAGGGTATCTGAGTGGCTTAAAAGTACAAGAAAACACTTCAAAAGTGACGTTTCTGAAGAATTTTAACAGTTTTCTTGTATCTACGAACGCCAGAATGCATAAAATTGACCTAAACGTCTCCTTTTCCTATTGTGAGTCGATTCTGCATGCTTTAAGTGTGTTTGGTGGCTCAGAACCATCAAAAAACGTTGAAATATAGTTCAAATTCAATAAAAATCGACAAAAATACAGTTTCTAGCTAAAATTTGATGGTTTCGTTGCACTTTCCGAGCCCGTAGGGTATCTGAATGGCTTAAAAGTACAAGAAAACGCTTCAAAAGTGACGTTTCTGAAGAATTTTAACAGTTTTCTTGTATCTACGAACGCCAGAATGCATAAAATTGACCTAAACGTCTCCTTTTCCTATTCTGAGTCGATTCTGCATGCTTTAAGTGTGTTTGGTGGCTCAGAACCATCAAAAAACGTTGAAATATAGTTCAAATTCAATAAAAATCGACAAAAATACAGTTTCTAGCTAAAATTTGATGGTTTCGTTGCACTTTCCGAGCCCGTAGGGTATCTGAGTGGCTTAAAAGTACAAGAAAACACTTCAAAAGTGACGTTTCTGAAGAATTTTAACAGTTTTCTTGTATCTACGAACGCCAGAATGCATAAAATTGACCTAAACGTCTCCTTTTCCTATTCTGAGTCGATTCTGCATGCTTTAAGTGTGTTTGGTGGCTCAGAACCATCAAAAAACGTTGAAATATAGTTCAAATTCAATAAAAATCGACAAAAATACAGTTTCTAGCTAAAATTTGATGGTTTCGTTGCACTTTCCGAGCCCGTAGGGTATCTGAGTGGCTTAAAAGTACAAGAAAACACTTCAAAAGTGACGTTTCTGAAGAATTTTAACAGTTTTCTTGTATCTACGAACGCCAGAATGCATAAAATTGACCTAAACGTCTCCTTTTCCTATTCTGAGTCGATTCTGCATGCTTTAAGTGTGTTTGGTGAACCATCAAAAAACGTTGAAATATAGTTCAAATTCAATAAAAATTGACAAAAGTACAGTTTCTAGCTAAAATTTGATGGTTTCGTTGCACTTTCCGAACCCGTAGGGTATCTGAGTGGCTTAAAAGTACAAGAAAACACTTCAAAAGTGACGTTTCTGAAGAATTTTAACAGTTTTCTTGTATCTACGAACGCCAGAATGCATAAAATTGACCTAAACGTCTCCTTTTCCTATTCTGAGTCGATTCTGCATGCTTTAAGTGTGTTTGGTGGCTCAGAGAGATAACCATCAAAAAACGTTGAAATATAGTTCAAATTCAATAAAAATCGACAAAAATACAGTTTCTAGCTAAAATTTGATGGTTTCGTTGCACTTTCCGAGCCCGTAGGGTATCTGAGTGGCTTAAAAGTACAAGAAAACACTTCAAAAGTGACGTTTCTGAAGAATTTTAACAGTTTTCTTGTATCTACGAACGCCAGAATGCATAAAATTGACCTAAACTTCTCCTTTTCCTATTCTGAGTCGATTCTGCATGCTTTAAGTGTGTTTGGTGGCTCAGAACCATCAAAAAACGTTGAAATATAGTTCAAATTCAATAAAAATCGACAAAAATACAGTTTCTAGCTAAAATTTGATGGTTTCGTTGCACTTTCCGAGCCCGTAGGGTATCTGAGTGGCTTAAAAGTACAAGAAAACACTTCAAAAGTGACGTTTCTGAAGAATTTTAACAGTTTTCTTGTATCTACGAACGCCAGAATGCATAAAATTGACCTAAACGTCTCCTTTTCCTATTCTGAGTCGATTCTGCATGCTTTAAGTGTGTTTGGTGGCTCAGAACCATCAAAAAACGTTGAAATATAGTTCAAATTCAATAAAAATCGACAAAAATACAGTTTCTAGCTAAAATTTGATGGTTTCGTTGCACTTTCCGAGCCCGTAGGGTATCTGAGTGGCTTAAAAGTACAAGAAAACACTTCAAAAGTGACGTTTCTGAAGAATTTTAACAGTTTTCTTGTATCTACGAACGCCAGAATGCATAAAAATTGACCTAAACGTCTCCTTTTCCTATTCTGAGTCGATTCTGCATGCTTTAAGTGTGTTTGGTGGCTCAGAACCATCAAAAAACGTTGAAATATAGTTCAAATTCAATAAAAATCGACAAAAATACAGTTTCTAGCTAAAATTTGATGGTTTCGTTGCACTTTCCGAGCCCGTAGGGTATCTGAGTGGCTTAAAAGTACAAGAAAACACTTCAAAAGTGACGTTTCTGAAGAATTTTAACAGTTTTCTTGTATCTACGAACGCCAGAATGCATAAAATTGACCTAAACGTCTCCTTTTCCTATTCTGAGTCGATTCTGCATGCTTTAAGTGTGTTTGGAGGCTCAGAACCATCAAAAAACGTTGAAATATAGTTCAAATTCAATAAAAATCGACAAAAATACAGTTTCTAGCTAAAATTTGATGGTTTCGTTGCACTTTCCGAGCCCGTAGGGTATCTGAGTGGCTTAAAAGTACAAGAAAACACTTCAAAAGTGACGTTTCTGAAGAATTTTAACAGTTTTCTTGTATCTACGAACGCCAGAATGCATAAAATTGACCTAAACGTCTCCTTTTCCTATTCTGAGTCGATTCTGCATGCTTTAAGTGTGTTTGGTGGCTCAGAACCATCAAAAAACGTTGAAATATAGTTCAAATTCAATAAAAATCGACAAAAATACAGTTTCTAGCTAAAATTTGATGGTTTCGTTGCACTTTCCGAGCCCGTAGGGTATCTGAGTGGCTTAAAAGTACAAGAAAACACTTCAAAAGTGACGTTTCTGAAGAATTTTAACAGTTTTCTTGTATCTACGAACGCCAGAATGCATAAAATTGACCTAAACGTCTCCTTTTCCTATTCTGAGTCGATTCTGCATGCTTTAAGTGTGTTTGGTGGCTCAGAACCATCAAAAAACGTTGAAATATAGTTAAAATTCAATAAAAATCGACAAAAATACAGTTTCTAGCTAAAATTTGATGGTTTCGTTGCACTTTCCGAGCCCGTAGGGTATCTGAGTGGCTTAAAAGTACAAGAAAACACTTCAAAAGTGACGTTTCTGAAGAATTTTAACAGTTTTCTTGTATCTACGAACGCCAGAATGCATAAAATTGACCTAAACGTCTCCTTTTCCTATTCTGAGTCGATTCTGCATGCTTTAAGTGTGTTTGGTGGCTCAGAACCATCAAAAAACGTTGAAATATAGTTCAAATTCAATAAAAATCGACAAAAATACAGTTTCTAGCTAAAATTTGATGGTTTCGTTGCACTTTCCGAGCCCGTAGGTTATCTGAGTGGCTTAAAAGTACAAGAAAACACTTCAAAAGTGACGTTTCTGAAGAATTTTAACAGTTTTCTTGTATCTACGAACGCCAGAATGCATAAAATTGACCTAAACGTCTCCTTTTCCTATTCTGAGTCGATTCTGCATGCTTTAAGTGTGTTTGGTGGCTCAGAACCATCAAAAAACGTTGAAATATAGTTCAAATTCAATAAAAATCGACAAAAATACAGTTTCTAGCTAAAATTTGATGGTTTCGTTGCACTTTCCGAGCCCGTAGGGTATCTGAGTGGTTTAAAAGTACAAGAAAACACTTCAAAAGTGACGTTTCTGAAGAATTTTAACAGTTTTCTTGTATCTACGAACGCCAGAATGCATAAAATTGACCTAAACGTCTCCTTTTCCTATTCTGAGTCGATTCTGCATGCTTTAAGTGTGTTTGGTGGCTCAGAACCATCAAAAAACGTTGAAATATAGTTCAAATTCAATAAAAATCGACAAAAATACAGTTTCTAGCTAAAATTTGATGGTTTCGTTGCACTTTCCGAGCCCGTAGGGTATCTGAGTGGCTTAAAAGTACAAGAAAACACTTCAAAAGTGACGTTTCTGAAGAATTTTAACAGTTTTCTTGTATCTACGAACGCCAGAATGCATAAAATTGACCTAAACGTCTCCTTTTCCTATTCTGAGTCGATTCTGCATGCTTTAAGTGTGTTTGGTGGCTCAGAACCATCAAAAAACGTTGAAATATAGTTCAAATTCAATAAAAATCGACAAAAATACAGTTTCTAGCTAAAATTTGATGGTTTCGTTGCACTTTCCGAGCCCGTAGGGTATCTGAGTGGCTTAAAAGTACAAGAAAACACTTCAAAAGTGACGTTTCTGAAGAATTTTAACAGTTTTCTTGTATCTACGAACGCCAGAATGCATAAAATTGACCTAAACGTCTCCTTTTCCTATTCTGAGTCGATTCTGCATGCTTTAAGTGTGTTTGGTGGCTCAGAACCATCAAAAAACGTTGAAATATAGTTCAAATTCAATAAAAATCGACAAAAATACAGTTTCTAGCTAAAATTTGATGGTTTCGTTGCACTTTCCGAGCCCGTAGGGTATCTGAGTGGCTTAAAAGTACAAGAAAACACTTCAAAAGTGACGTTTCTGAAGAATTTTAACAGTTTTCTTGTATCTACGAACGCCAGAATGCATAAAATTGACCTAAACGTCTCCTTTTCCTATTCTGAGTCGATTCTGCATGCTTTAAGTGTGTTTGGTGGCTCAGAACCATCAAAAAACGTTGAAATATAGTTCAAATTAAATAAAAATCGACAAAAATACAGTTTCTAGCCAAAATTTGATGGTTTCGTTGCACTTTCCGAGCCCGTAGGGTATCTGAGTGGCTTAAAAGTACAAGAAAACACTTCAAAAGTGACGTTTCTGAAGAATTTTAACAGTTTTCTTGTATCTACGAACGCCAGAATGCATAAAATTGACCTAAACGTCTCCTTTTCCTATTCTGAGTCGATTCTGCATGCTTTAAGTGTGTTTGGTGGCTCAGAACCATCAAAAAACTTTGAAATATAGTTCAAATTCAATAAAAATCGACAAAAATACAGTTTCCAGCTAAAATTTGATGGTTTCGTTGCACTTTCCGAGCCCGTAGGGTATCTGAGTGGCTTAAAAGTACAAGAAAACACTTCAAAAGTGACGTTTCTGAAGAATTTTAACAGTTTTCTTGTATCTACGAACGCCAGAATGCATAAAATTTACCTAAATCTCTCCTTTTCCTATTCTGAGTCGATTCTGCATGCTTTAAGTGTGTTTGGTGGCTCAGAACCATCAAAAAACGTTGAAATATAGTTCAAATTCAATAAAAATCGACAAAAATACAGTTTCTAGCTAAAATTTGATGGTTTCGTTGCACTTTCCGAGCCCGCAGGGTATCTGAGTGGCTTAAAAGTACAAGAAAACACTTCAAAAGTGATGTTTCTGAAGAATTTTAACAGTTTTCTTGTATCTACGAACGCCAGAATGCATAAAATTGACCTAAACGTCTCCTTTTCCTATCCTGAGTCGATTCTGCATGCTTTAAGTGTGTTTGGTGGCTCAGAACCATCAAAAAACGTTGAAATATAGTTCAAATTCAATAAAAATCGACAAAAATACAGTTTCCAGCTAAAATTTGATGGTTTCGTTCAACTTTCCGAGCCCGTAGGGTATCTGAGTGGCTTAAAAGTACAAGAAAATACTTCAAAAGTGACGTTTCTGAAGAATTTTAACAGTTTTCTTGTATCTACGAACGCCAGAATGCATAAAATTGACCTAAACGTCTCCTTTTCCTATTCTGAGTCGATTCTGCATGCTTTAAGTGTGTTTGGTGGCTCAGAACCATCAAAAACGTTGAAATATAGTTCAAATTCAATAAAAATCGACAAAAATACAGTTTCTAGCTAAAATTTGATGGTTTCGTTGCACTTTCCGAGCCCGTAGGGTATCTGAGTGGCTTAATGGTACAAGAAAACACTTCAAAAGTGACGTTTCTGAAGAATTTTAACAGTTTTCTTGTATCTACGAACGCCAGAATGCATAAAATTGACCTAAACGTCTCCTTTTCCTATTCTGAGTCGATTCTGCATGCTTTAAGTGTGTTTGGTGGCTCAGAACCATCAAAAAACGTTGAAATATAGTTCAAATTCAATAAAAATCGACAAAAATACAGTTTCTAGCTAAAATTTTATGATTTCGTTGCACTTTCCGAGACCGTAGGGTATCTGAGTGGCTTAAAAGTACAAGAAAACACTTCAAAAGTGACGTTTCTGAAGAATTTTAACAGTTTTCTTGAATTTTCTTGTACTTTTAAGCCACTCAGATACCCTACGGGCTCGGAAAGTGCAACGAAACCATCAAATTTTAGCTAGAAACTGTATTTTTGTCGATTTTTATTGAATTTGAACTATATTTCAACGTTTTTTGATGGTTCTGAGCCACCAAACACACTTAAAGCATGCAGAATCGACTCAGAATAGGAAAAGGAGACGTTTAGGTCAATTTTATGCATTCTGGCGTTCGTAGATACAAGAAAACTGTTAAAATTCTTCAGAAACGTCACTTTTGAAGTGTTTTCTTGTACTTTTAAGCCACTCAGATACCCTACGGGCTCGGAAAGTGCAACGAAACCATCAAATTTTAGCTAGAAACTGTATTTTTGTCGATTTTTATTGAATTTGAACTATATTTCAACGTTTTTTGATGGTTCTGAGCCACCAAACACACTTAAAGCACGCAGAATCGACTCAGAATAGGAAAAGGAGACGTTTAGGTCAATTTTATGCATTCTGGCGTTCGTAGATACAAGAAAACTGTTAAAATTCTTCAGAAACGTCACTTTTGAAGTGTTTTCTTGTACTTTTAAGCCACTCAGATACCCTACGGGCTCGGAAGGTGCAACGAAACCATCAAATTTTAGCTAGAAACTGTATTTTTGTCGATTTTTATTGAATTTGAACTATATTTCAACGTTTTTTGATGGTTCTGAGCCACCAAACACACTTAAAGCATGCAGAATCGACTCAGAATAGGAAAAGGAGACGTTTAGGTCAATTTTATGCATTCTGGCGTTCGTAGATACAAGAAAACTGTTAAAATTCTTCAGAAACGTAACTTTTGAAGTGTTTTCTTGTACTTTTAAGCCACTCAGATACCCTACGGGCTCGGAAAGTGCAACGAAACCATCAAATTTTAGCTAGAAACTGTATTTTTGTCGATTTTTATTGAATTTGAACTATATTTCAACGTTTTTTGATGGTTCTGAGCCACCAAACACACTTAAAGCATGCAGAATCGACTCAGAATAGGAAAAGGAGACGTTTAGGTCAATTTTATGCATTCTGGCGTTCGTAGATACAAGAAAACTGTTAAAATTCTTCAGAAACGTCACTTTTGAAGTGTTTTCTTGTACTTTTAAGCCACTCAGATACCCCACGGGCTCGGAAAGTGCAACGAAACCATCAAATTTTAGCTAGAAACTGTATTTTTGTCGATTTTTATTGAATTTGAACTATATTTCAACGTTTTTTGATGGTTCTGAGCCACCAAACACACTTAAAGCATGCAGAATCGACTCAGAATAGGGAAAGGAGACGTTTAGGTCAATTTTATGCATTCTGGCGTTCGTAGATACAAGAAAAACTGTTAAAATTCTTCAGAAACGTCACTTTTGAAGTGTTTTCTTGTACTTTTACAGTTTCTAGCTAAAATTTGATGGTTTCGTTGCATTTTCCGAGCCCGTAGGGTATCTGAGTGGCTTAAAAGTACAAGAAAACATTTCAAAAGTGACGTTTCTGAAGAATTTTAACAGTTTTCTTGTATCTACGAACGCCAGAATGCATAAAATTGACCTAAACGTCTCCTTTTCCTATTCTGAGTCGATTCTGCATGCTTTAAGTGTGTTTGGTGGCTCAGAACCATCAAAAAACGTTGAAATATAGTTCAAATTCAATAAAAATCGACAAAAATACAGTTTCTAGCTAAAATTTGATGGTTTCGTTGCACTTTCCGAGCCCGTAGGGTATCTGAGTGGCTTAAAAGTACAAGAAAACACTTCAAAAGTGACGTTTCTGAAGAATTTTAACAGTTTTCTTGTATCTACGAACGCCAGAATGCATAAAATTGACCTAAACGTCTCCTTTTCCTATTCTGAGTCGATTCTGCATGCTTTAAGGGTGTTTGGTGGCTCAGAACCATCAAAAAACGTTGAAATATAGTTCAAATTCAATAAAAATCGACAAAAATACAGTTTCTAGCTAAAATTTGATGGTTTCGTTGCACTTTCCGAGCCCGTAGGGTATCTGAGTGGCTTAAAAGTACAAGAAAACACTTCAAAAGTGACGTTTCTGAAGAATTTTAACAGTTTTCTTGTATCTACGAACGCCAGAATGCATAAAATTGACCTAAACGTCTCCTTTTCCTATTCTGAGTCGATTCTGCATGCTTTAAGTGTGTTTGGTGGCTCAGAACCATCAAAAAACGTTGAAATATAGTTCAAATTCAATAAAAATCGACAAAAATACAGTTTCTAGCTAAAATTTGATGGTTTCGTTGCTCTTTCCGAGCCCGTAGGTTATCTGAGTGGCTTAAAAGTACAAGAAAACACTTCAAAAGTGACGTTTCTGAAGAATTTTAACAGTTTTCTTGTATCTACGAACGCCAGAATGCATAAAATTGACCTAAACGTCTCCTTTTCCTATTCTGAGTCGATTCTGCATGCTTTAAGTGTGTTTGGTGGCTCAGAACCATCAAAAAACGTTGAAATATAGTTCAAATTCAATAAAAATCGACAAAAATACAGTTTCTAGCTAAAATTTGATGGTTTCGTTGCACTTTCCGAGCCCGTAGGGTATCTGAGTGGCTTAAAAGTACAAGAAAACACTTCAAAAGTGACGTTTCTGAAGAATTTTAACAGTTTTCTTGTATCTACGAACGCCAGAATGCATAAAATTGACCTAAACGTCTCCTTTTCCTATTCTGAGTCGATTCTGCATGCTTTAAGTGTGTTTGGTGGCTCAGAACCATCAAAAAACGTTGAAATATAGTTCAAATTCAATAAAAATCGACAAAAATACAGTTTCTAGCTAAAATTTGATGGTTTCGTTGCACTTTCCGAGCCCGTAGGGTATCTGAGTGGCTTAAAAGTACAAGAAAACACTTCAAAAGTGACGTTTCTGAAAAATTTTAACAGTTTTCTTGTATCTACGAACGCCAGAATGCATAAAATTGACCTAAACGTCTCCTTTTCCTATTCTGAGTCGATTCTGCATGCTTTAAGTGTGTTTGGTGGCTCAGAACCATCAAAAAACGTTGAAATATAGTTCAAATTCAATAAAAATCGACAAAAATACAGTTTCTAGCTAAAATTTGATGGTTTCGTTGCACTTTCCGAGCCCGTAGGGTATCTGAGTGGCTTAAAAGTACAAGAAAACACTTCAAAAGTGACGTTTCTGAAGAATTTTAACAGTTTTCTTGTATCTACGAACGCCAGAATGCATAAAATTGACCTAAACGTCTCCTTTTCCTATTCTGAGTCGATTCTGCATGCTTTAAGTGTGTTTGGTGGCTCAGAACCATCAAAAAACGTTGAAATATAGTTCAAATTCAATAAAAATCGACAAAAATACAGTTTCTAGCTAAAATTTGATGGTTTCGTTGCACTTTCCGAGCCCGTAGGGTATCTGAGTGGCTTAAAAGTACAAGAAAACACTTCAAAAGTGACGTTTCTGAAGCATTTTAACAGTTTTCTTGTATCTACGAACGCCAGAATGCATAAAATTGACCTAAACGTCTCCTTTTCCTATTCTGAGTCGATTCTGCATGCTTTAAGTGTGTTTGGTGGCTCAAAACCATCAAAAAAACATTGAAATATAGTTCAAATTCAATAAAAATCGACAAAAATACGGTTTCTAGCTAAAATTTGATGGTTTCGTTGCACTTTCCGAGCCCGTTGGGTATCTGAGTGGCTTAGAAGTACAAGAAAACACTTCAAAAGTGACGTTTCTGAAGAATTTTAACAGTTTTCTTGTATCTACGAACGCCAGAATGCATAAAATTGACCTAAACGTCTCCTTTTCCTATTCTGAGTCGATTCTGCATGCTTTAAGTGTGTTTGGTGGCTCAGAACCATCAAAAAACGTTGAAATATAGTTCAAATTCAATAAAAATCGACAAAAATACAGTTTCTAGCTAAAATTTGATGGTTTCGTTGCACTTTCCGAGCCCGTAGGGTATCTGAGTGGCTTAAAAGTACAAGAAAACACTTCAAAAGTGACGTTTCTGAAGAATTTTAACATTTTTCTTGTATCTACGAACGCCAGAATGCATAAAATTGACCTAAACGTCTCCTTTTCCTATTCTGAGTCGATTCTGCATGCTTTAAGTGTGTTTGGTGGCTCAGAACCATCAAAAAACGTTGAAATATAGTTCAAATTCAATAAAAATCGACAAAAATACAGTTTCTAGCTAAAATTTGATGGTTTCGTTGCACTTTCCGAGCCCGTAGGGTATCTGAGTGGCTTAAAAGTACAAGAAAACACTTCAAAAGTGACGTTTCTGAAGAATTTTAACAGTTTTCTTGTATTTACGAACGCCAGAATGCATAAAATTGACCTAAACGTCTCCTTTTCCTATTCTGAGTCGATTCTGCATGCTTTAAGTGTGTTTGGTGGCTCAGAACCATCAAAAAACGTTGAAATATAGTTCAAATTCAATAAAAATCGACAAAAATACAGTTTCTAGCTAAAATTTGATGGTTTCGGTGCACTTTCCGAGCCCGTAGGGTATCTGAGTGGCTTAAAAGTACAAGAAAACACTTCAAAAGTGACTTTTCTGAAGAATTTTAACGGTTTTCTTGTATCTACGAAAGCCAGAATGCATAAAATTGACCTAAACGTCTCCTTTTCCTATTCTGAGTCAATTCTGCATGCTTTAAGTGTGTTTGGTGGCTCAGAACCATCAAAAAACGTTGAAATATAGTTCAAATTCAATAAAAATCGACAAAAATACAGTTTCTAGCTAAAATTTGATGGTTTCGTTGCACTTTCCGAGCCCGTAGGGTATCTGAGTGGCTTAAAAGTACAAGAAAACACTTCAAAAGTGACGTTTCTGAAGAATTTTAACAGTTTTCTTGTATCTACGAACGCCAGAATGCATAAAATTGACCTAAACATGTCCTTTTCCTATTCTGAGTCGATTCTGCATGCTTTAAGTGTGTTTGGTGGCTCAGAACCATCAAAAAACGTTGAAATATAGTTCAAATTCAATAAAAATCGACAAAAATACAGTTTCTAGCTAAAATTTGATGGTTTCGTTGCACTTTCCGAGCCCGTAGGGTATCTGAGTGGCTTAAAAGTACAAGAAAACACTTCAAAAGTGACGTTTCTGAAGAATTTTAACAGTTTTCTTGTATCTACGAACGCCAGAATGCATAAAATTGACCTAAACGTCTCCTTTTCCTATTCTGAGTCGATTCTGCATGCTTTAAGTGTGTTTGGTGGCTCAGAACCATCAAAAAACGTTGAAATATAGTTCAAATTCAATAAAAATCGACAAAAATACAGTTTCTAGCTAAAATTTGATGGTTTCGTTGCACTTTCCGAGCCCGTAGGTTATCTGAGTGGCTTAAAAGTACAAGAAAACACTTCAAAAGTGACGTTTCTGAAGAATTTTAACAGTTTTCTTGTATCTACGAACGCCAGAATGCATAAAATTGACCTAAACGTCTCCTTTTCCTATTCTGAGTCGATTCTGCATGCTTTAAGTGTGTTTGGTGGCTCAGAACCATCAAAAAACGTTGAAATATAGTTCAAATTCAATAAAAATCGACAAAAATACAGTTTCTAGCTAAAATTTGATGGTTTCGTTGCACTTTCCGAGCCCGTAGGGTATCTGAGTGGCTTAAAAGTACAAGAAAACACTTCAAAAGTGACGTTTCTGAAGAATTTTAACAGTTTTCTTGTATCTACGAACGCCAGAATGCATAAAATTGACCTAAACGTCTCCTTTTCCTATTCTGAGTCGATTCTGCATGCTTTAAGTGTGTTTGGTGGCTCAGAACCATCAAAAAACGTTGAAATATAGTTCAAATTCAATAAAAATCGACAAAAATACAGTTTCTAGCTAAAATTTTATGGTTTCGTTGCACTTTCCGAGCCCGTAGGGTATCTGAGTGGCTTAAAAGTACAAGAAAACACTTCAAAAGTGACGTTTCTGAAAAATTTTAACAGTTTTCTTGTATCTACGAACGCCAGAATGCATAAAATTGACCTAAACGTCTCCTTTTCCTATTCTGAGTCGATTCTGCATGCTTTAAGTGTGTTTGGTGGCTCAGAACCATCAAAAAACGTTGAAATATAGTTCAAATTCAATAAAAATCGACAAAAATACAGTTTCTAGCTAAAATTTGATGGTTTCGTTGCACTTTCCGAGCCCGTAGGGTATCTGAGTGGCTTAAAAGTACAAGAGAACACTTCAAAAGTGACGTTTCTGAAGAATTTTAACAGTTTTCTTGTATCTACGAACGCCAGAATGCATAAAATTGACCTAAACGTCTCCTTTTCCTATTCTGAGTCGATTCTGCATGCTTTAAGTGTGTTTGGTGGCTCAGAACCATCAAAAAACGTTGAAATATAGTTCAAATTCAATAAAAATCGACAAAAATACAGTTTCTAGCTAAAATTTGATGGTTTCGTTGCACTTTCCGAGCCCGTAGGGTATCTGAGTGGCTTAAAAGTACAAGAAAACACTTCAAAAGTGACGTTTCTGAAGAATTTTAACAGTTTTCTTGTATCTACGAACGCCAGAATGCATAAAATTGACCTAAACGTCTCCTTTTCCTATTCTGAGTCGATTCTGCATGCTTTAAGTGTGTTTGGTGGCTCAGAACCATCAAAAAACATTGAAATATAGTTCAAATTCAATAAAAATCGACAAAAATACAGTTTCTAGCTAAAATTTGATGGTTTCGTTGCACTTTCCGAGCCCGTAGGGTGTCTGAGTGGCTTAAAAGTACAAGAAAACACTTCAAAAGTGACGTTTCTGAAGAATTTTAACAGTTTTCTTGTATCTACGAACGCCAGAATGCATAAAATTGACCTAAACGTCTCCTTTTCCTATTCTGAGTCGATTCTGCATGCTTTAAGTGTGTTTGGTGGCTCAGAACCATCAAAAAACGTTGAAATATAGTTCAAATTCAATAAAAATCGACAAAAATACAGTTTCTAGCTAAAATTTGATGGTTTCGTTGCACTTTCCGAGCCCGTAGGGTATCTGAGTGGCTTAAAAGTACAAGAAAACACTTCAAAAGTGACGTTTCTGAAGAATTTTAACAGTTTTCTTGTATCTACGAACGCCAGAATGCATAAAATTGACCTAAACGTCTCCTTTTCCTATTCTGAGTCGATTCTGCATGCTTTAAGTGTGTTTGGTGGCTCAGAACCATCAAAAAACGTTGAAATATAGTTCAAATTCAATAAAAATCGACAAAAATACAGTTTCTAGCTAAAATTTGATGGTTTCGTTGCACTTTCCGAGCCCGTAGGGTATCTGAGTGGCTTAAAAGTACAAGAAAACACTTCAAAAGTGACGTTTCTGAAGAATTTTAACAGTTTTCTTGTATTTACGAACGCCAGAATGCATAAAATTGACCTAAACGTCTCCTTTTCCTATTCTGAGTCGATTCTGCATGCTTTAAGTGTGTTTGGTGGCTCAGAACCATCAAAAAACGTTGAAATATAGTTCAAATTCAATAAAAATCGACAAAAATACAGTTTCTAGCTAAAATTTGATGGTTTCGTTGCACTTTCCGAGCCCGTAGGGTATCTGAGTGGCTTAAAAGTACAAGAAAACACTTCAAAAGTGACTTTTCTGAAGAATTTTAACAGTTTTCTTGTATCTACGAACGCCAGAATGCATAAAATTGACCTAAACGTCTCCTTTTCCTATTCTGAGTCGATTCTGCATGCTTTAAGTGTGTTTGGTGGCTCAGAACCATCAAAAAACGTTGAAATATAGTTCAAATTCAATAAAAATCGACAAAAATACAGTTTCTAGCTAAAATTTGAAGGTTTCGTTGCACTTTCCGAGCTCGTAGGGTATCTGAGTGGCTTAAATGTACAAGAAAACACTTCAAAAGTGACGTTTCTGAAGAATTTTAACAGTTTTCTTGTATCTACGAACGCCAGAATGCATAAAATTGACCTAAACGTCTCCTTTTCCTATTCTGAGTCGATTCTGCATGCTTTAAGTGTGTTTGGTGGCTCAGAACCATCAAAAAACGTTGAAATATAGTTCAAATTCAATAAAAATCGACAAAAATACAGTTTCTAGCTAAAATTTGATGGTTACGTTGCACTTTCCGAGCCCGTAGGTTATCTGAGTGGCTTAAAAGTACAAGAAAACACTTCAAAAGTGACGTTTCTGAAGAATTTTAACAGTTTTCTTGTATCTACGAACGCCAGAATGCATAAAATTGACCTAAACGTCTCCTTTTCCTATTCTGAGTCGATTCTGCATGCTTTAAGTGTGTTTGGTGGCTCAGAACCATCAAAAAACGTTGAAATATAGTTCAAATTCAATAAAAATCGACAAAAATACAGTTTCTAGCTAAAATTTGATGGTTTCGTTGCACTTTCCGAGCCCGTAGGGTATCTGAGTGGCTTAAAAGTACAAGAAAACACTTCAAAAGTGACGTTTCTGAAGAATTTTAACTGTTTTCTTGTATCTACGAACGCCAGAATGCATAAAATTGACCTAAACGTCTCCTTTTCCTATTCTGAGTCGATTTTGCATGCTTTAAGTGTGTTTGGTGGCTCAGAACCATCAAAAAACGTTGAAATATAGTTCAAATTCAATAAAAATCGACAAAAATACAGTTTCTAGCTAAAATTTGATGGTTTCGTTGCACTTTCCGAGCCCGTAGGGTATCTGAGTGGCTTAAAAGTACAAGAAAACACTTCAAAAGTGACGTTTCTGAAGAATTTTAACAGTTTTCTTGTATCTACGAACGCCAGAATGCATAAAATTGACCTAAACGTCTCCTTTTCCTATTCTGAGCCGATTCTGCATGCTTTAAGTGTGTTTGGTGGCTCAGAACCATCAAAAAACGTTGAAATATAGTTCAAATTCAATAAAAATCGACAAAAATACAGTTTCTAGCTAAAATTTGATGGTTTCGTTGCACTTTCCGAGACCGTAGGGTATCTGAGTGGCTTAAAAGTACAAGAAAACACTTCAAAAGTGACGTTTCTGAAGAATTTTAACAGTTTTCTTGTATCTACGAACGCCAGAATGCATAAAATTGACCTAAACGTCTCCTTTTCCTATTCTGAGTCGATTCTGCATGCTTTAAGTGTGCTTGGTGGCTCAGAACCATCAAAAAACGTTGAAATATAGTTCAAATTCAATAAAAATCGACAAAAATACAGTTTCTAGCTAAAATTTGATGGTTTCGTTGCACTTTCCGAGCCCGTAGGGTATCTGAGTGGCTTAAAAGTACAAGAAAACACTTCAAAAGTGACGTTTCTGAAGAATTTTAACTGTTTTCTTGTATCTACGAACGCCAGAATGCATAAAATTGACCTAAACGTCTCCTTTTCCTATTCTGAGTCGATTTTGCATGCTTTAAGTGTGTTTGGTGGCTCAGAACCATCAAAAAACGTTGAAATATAGTTCAAATTCAATAAAAATCGACAAAAATACAGTTTCTAGCTAAAATTTAATGGTTTCGTTGCACTTTCCGAGCCCGTAGGGTATCTGAGTGGCTTAAAAGTACAAGAAAACACTTCAAAAGTGACGTTTCTGAAGAATTTTAACAGTTTTCTTGTATCTACGAACGCCAGAATGCATAAAATTGACCTAAACGTCTCCTTTTCCTATTCTGAGCCGATTCTGCATGCTTTAAGTGTGTTTGGTGGCTCAGAACCATCAAAAAACGTTGAAATATAGTTCAAATTCAATAAAAATCGACAAAAATACAGTTTCTAGCTAAAATTTGATGGTTTCGTTGCACTTTCCGAGCCCGTTGGGTATCTGAGTGGCTTAAAAGTACAAGAAAACACTTCAAAAGTGACGTTTCTGAAGAATTTTAACAGTTTTCTTGTATCTACGAACGCCAGAATGCATAAAATTGACCTAAACGTCTCCTTTTCCTATTCTGAGTCGATTCTGCATGCTTTAAGTGTGTTTGGTGGCTCAGAACCATCAAAAAACGTTGAAATATAGATATAGATATAGAAACCATCAAATTTTAGCTAGAAACTGTATTTTTGTCGATTTTTATTGAATTTGAACTATATTTCAACGTTTTTTGATGGTTCTGAGCCACCAAACACACTTAAAACATGCAGAATCGACTCAGAATAGGAAAAGGAGACGTTTAGGTCAATTTTATGCATTCTGGCGTTCGTAGATACAAGAAAACTGTTAAAATTCTTCAGAAACGTCACTTTTGAAGTGTTTTCTTGTACTTTTAAGCCACTCAGATACCCTACGGGCTCGGAAAGTGCAACGAAACCATCAAATTTTAGCTAGAAACTGTATTTTTGTCGATTTTTATTGAATTTGAACTATATTTCAACGTTTTTTGATGGTTCTGAGCCACCAAACACACTTAAAGCATGCAGAATCGACTCAGAATAGGAAAAGGAGACGTTTAGGTCAATTTTATGCATTCTGGCGTTCGTAGATACAAGAAAACTGTTAAAATTCTTCAGAAACGTCACTTTTGAAGTGTTTTCTTGTACTTTTAAGCCACTCAGATACCCTACGGGCTCGGAAAGTACAACGAAACCATCAAATTTTAGCTAGAAACTGTATTTTTGTCGATTTTTATTGAATTTGAACTATATTTCAACGTTTTTTGATGGTTCTGAGCCACCAAACACACTTAAAGCATGCAGAATCGACTCAGAATAGGAAAAGGAGACGTTTAGGTCAATTTTATGCATTCTGGCGTTCGTAGATACAAGAAAACTGTTAAAATTCTTCAGAAACGTCACTTTTGAAGTGTTTTCTTGTACTTTTAAGCCACTCAGATACCCTACGGGCTCGGAAAGTGCAACGAAACCATCAAATTTTAGCTAGAAACTGTATTTTTGTCGATTTTTATTGAATTTGAACTATATTTCAACGTTTTTTGATGGTTCTGAGCCACCAAACACACTTAAAGCATGCAGAATCGACTCAGAATAGGAAAAGGAGACGTTTAGGTCAATTTTATGCATTCTGGCGTTCGTAGATACAAGAAAACTGTTAAAATTCTTCAGAAACGTCACTTTTGAAGTGTTTTCTTGTACTTTTAAGCCACTCAGATACCCTACGGGCTCGGAAAGTGCAACGAAACCATCAAATTTTAGCTAGAAACTGTATTTTTGTCGATTTTTATTGAATTTGAACTATATTTCAAAGTTTTTTGATGGTTCTGAGCCACCAAACACACTTAAAGCATGCAGAATCGACTCAGAATAGGAAAAGGAGACGTTTAGGTCAATTTTATGCATTCTGGCATTCGTAGATACAAGAAAACTGTTAAAATTCTTCAGAAACGTCACTTTTGAAGTGTTTTCTTGTACTTTTAAGCCACTCAGATACCCTACGGGCTCGGAAAGTGCAACGAAACCATCAAATTTTAGCTAGAAACTGTATTTATGTCGATTTTTATTGAATTTGAACTATATTTCAATGTTTTTTGATGGTTCTGAGCCACCAAACACACTTAAAGCATGCAGAATCGACTCAGAATAGGAAAAGGAGACGTTTAGGTCAATTTTATGCATTCTGGCGTTCGTAGATACAAGAAAACTGTTAAAATTCTTCAGAAACGTCACTTTTGAAGTGTTTTCTTGTACTTTTAAGCCACTCGGATACCCTACGGGCTCGGAAAGTGCAACGAAACCATCAAATTTTAGCTAGAAACTGTATTTTTGTCGATTTTTATTGAATTTGAACTATATTTCAACGTTTTTTGATGGTTCTGAGCCACCAAACACACTTAAAGCATGCAGAATCGACTCAGAATAGGAAAAGGAGACGTTTAGGTCAATTTTATGCATTCTGGCGTTCGTAGATACAAGAAAACTGTTAAAATTCTTCAGAAACGTCACTTTTGAAGTGTTTTCTTGTACTTTTAAGCCACTCAGATACCCTACGGGCTCGGAAAGTGCAACGAAACCATCAAATTTTAGCTAGAAACTGTATTTTTGTCGATTTTTATTGAATTTGAACTATATTTCAACTTTTTTTGATGGTTCTGAGCCACCAAACACACTTAAAGCATGCAGAATCGACTCAGAATAGGAAAAGGAGACGTTTAGGTCAATTTTATGCATTCTGGCGTTCGTAGATACAAGAAAACTGTTAAAATTCTTCAGAAACGTCACTTTTGAAGTGTTTTCTTGTACTTTTAAGCCACTCAGATACCCTACGGGCTCGGAAAGTGCAACGAAACCATCAAATTTTAGCTAGAAACTGTATTTTTGTCGATTTTGATTGAATTTGAACTATATTTCAACGTTTTTTGATGGTTCTGAGCCACCAAACACACTTAAAGCATGCAGAATCGACTCAGAATAGGAAAAGGAGACGTTTAGGTCAATTTTATGCATTCTGGCGTTCGTAGATACAAGAAAACTGTTAAAATTCTTCAGAAACGTCACTTTTGAAGTGTTTTCTTGTACTTTTAAGCCACTCAGATACCCTACGGGCTCGGAAAGTGCAACGAAACCATCAAATTTTAGCTGGAAACTGTATTTTTGTCGATTTTTATTGAATTTGAACTATATTTCAAAGTTTTTTGATGGTTCTGAGCCACCAAACACACTTAAAGCATGCAGAATCGACTCAGAATAGGAAAAGGAGACGTTTAGGTCAATTTTATGCATTCTGGCGTTCGTAGATACAAGAAAACTGTTAAAATTCTTCAGAAACGTCACTTTTGAAGTGTTTTCTTGTACTTTTAAGCCACTCAGATACCCTACGGGCTCGGAAAGTGCAACGAAACCATCAAATTTTAGCTAGAAACTGTATTTTTGTCGATTTTTATTGAATTTGAACTATATTTCAATGTTTTTTGATGGTTCTGAGCCACCAAACACACTTAAAGCATGCAGAATCGACTCAGAATAGGAAAAGGAGACGTTTAGGTCAATTTTATGCATTCTGGCGTTCGTAGATACAAGAAAACTGTTAAAATTCTTCAGAAACGTCACTTTTGAAGTGTTTTCTTGTACTTTTAAGCCACTCGGATACCCTACGGGCTCGGAAAGTGCAACGAAACCATCAAATTTTAGCTAGAAACTGTATTTTTGTCGATTTTTATTGAATTTGAACTATATTTCAACGTTTTTTGATGGTTCTGAGCCACCAAACACACTTAAAGCATGCAGAATCGACTCAGAATAGGAAAAGGAGACGTTTAGGTCAATTTTATGCATTCTGGCGTTCGTAGATACAAGAAAACTGTTAAAATTCTTCAGAAACGTCACTTTTGAAGTGTTTTCTTGTACTTTTAAGCCACTCAGATACCCTACGGGCTCGGAAAGTGCAACGAAACCATCAAATTTTAGCTAGAAACTGTATTTTTGTCGATTTTTATTGAATTTGAACTATATTTCAACTTTTTTTGATGGTTCTGAGCCACCAAACACACTTAAAGCATGCAGAATCGACTCAGAATAGGAAAAGGAGACGTTTAGGTCAATTTTATGCATTCTGGCGTTCGTAGATACAAGAAAACTGTAAAATTCTTCAGAAACGTCACTTTTGAAGTGTTTTCTTGTACTTTTAAGCCACTCAGATACCCTACGGGCTCGGAAAGTGCAACGAAACCATCAAATTTTAGCTAGAAACTGTATTTTTGTCGATTTTTATTGAATTTGAACTATATTTCAACGTTTTTTGATGGTTCTGAGCCACCAAACACACTTAAAGCATGCAGAATCGACTCAGAATAGGAAAAGGAGACGTTTAGGTCAATTTTATGCATTCTGGCGTTCGTAGATACAAGAAAACTGTTAAAATTCTTCAGAAACGTCACTTTTGAAGTGTTTTCTTGTACTTTTAAGCCACTCAGATACCCTACGGGCTCGGAAAGTGCAACGAAACCATCAAATTTTAGCTAGAAACTGTATTTTTGTCGATTTTTATTGAATTTGAACTATATTTCAACGTTTTTTGAGGGTTCTGAGCCACCAAACACACTTAAAGCATGCAGAATCGACTCAGAATAGGAAAAGGAGACGTTTAGGTCAATTTTATGCATTCTGGCGTTCGTAGATACAAGAAAACTGTTAAAATTCTTCAGAAACGTCACTTTTGAAGTGTTTTCTTGTACTTTTAAGCCACTCAGATACCCTACGGGCTCGGAAAGTGCAACGAAACCATCAAATTTTAGCTAGAAACTGTATTTTTGTCGATTTTTATTGAATTTGAACTATATTTCAACGTTTTTTGATGGTTCTGAGCCACCAAACACACTTAAAGCATGCAGAATCGACTCAGAATAGGAAAAGGAGACGTTTAGGTCAATTTTATGCATTCTGGCGTTCGTAGATACAAGAAAACTGTTAAAATTCTTCAGAAACGTCACTTTTGAAGTGTTTTCTTGTACTTTTAAGCCACTCAGATACCCTACGGGCTCGGAAAGTGCAACGAAACCATCAAATTTTAGCTGGAAACTGTATTTTTGTCGATTTTTATTGAATTTGAACTATATTTCAACGTTTTTTGATGGTTCTGAGCCACCAAACACACTTAAAGCATGCAGAATCGACTCAGAATAGGAAAAGGAGACGTTTAGGTCAATTTTATGCATTCTGGCGTTCGTAGATACAAGAAAACTGTTAAAATTCTTCAGAAACGTCACTTTTGAAGTGTTTTCTTGTACTTTTAAGCCACTCAGATACCCTGCGGGCTCGGAAAGTGCAACGAAACCATCAAATTTTAGCTAGAAACTGTATTTTTGTCGATTTTGATTGAATTTGAACTATATTTCAACGTTTTTTGATGGTTCTGAGCCACCAAACACACTTAAAGCATGCAGAATCGACTCAGAATAGGAAAAGGAGACGTTTAGGTCAATTTTATGCATTCTGGCGTTCGTAGATACAAGAAAACTGTTAAAATTCTTCAGAAACGTCACTTTTGAAGTGTTTTCTTGTACTTTTAAGCCACTCAGATACCCTACGGGCTCGGAAAGTGCAACGAAACCATCAAATTTTAGCTGGAAACTGTATTTTTGTCGATTTTTATTGAATTTGAACTATATTTCAAAGTTTTTTGATGGTTCTGAGCCACCAAACACACTTAAAGCATGCAGAATCGACTCAGAATAGGAAAAGGAGACGTTTAGGTCAATTTTATGCATTCTGGCGTTCGTAGATACAAGAACACTGTTAAAATTCTTCAGAAACGTCACTTTTGAAGTGTTTTCTTGTACTTTTAAGCCACTCAGATACCCTGCGGGCTCGGAAAGTGCAACGAAACCATCAAATTTTAGCTGGAAACTGTATTTTTGTCGATTTTTATTGAATTTGAACTATATTTCAAAGTTTTTTGATGGTTCTGAGCCACCAAACACACTTAAAGCATGCAGAATCGACTCAGAATAGGAAAAGGAGACATTTAGGTCAATTTTATGCATTCTGGCGTTCGTAGATACAAGAAAACTGTTAAAATTCTTCAGAAACGTCACTTTTGAAGTGTTTTCTTGTACTTTTAAGCCACTCAGATACCCTGCGGGCTCGGAAAGTGCAACGAAACCATCAAATTTTAGCTAGAAACTGTATTTTTGTCGATTTTTATTGAATTTGAACTATATTTCAACGTTTTTTGATGGTTCTGAGCCACCAAACACACTTAAAGCATGCAGAATCGACTCAGAATAGGAAAAGGAGACGTTTAGGTCAATTTTATGCATTCTGGCGTTCGTAGATACAAGAAAACTGTTAAAATTCTTCAGAAACGTCACTTTTGAAGTGTTTTCTTGTACTTTTAAGCCACTCAGATACCCTACGGGCACGGAAAGTGCAACGAAACCATCAAATTTTAGCTAGAAACTGTATTTTTGTCGATTTTTATTGAATTTGAACTATATTTCAACGTTTTTTGATGGTTCTGAGCCACCAAACACACTTAAAGCATGCAGAATCGACTCAGAATAGGAAAAGGAGACGTTTAGGTCAATTTTATGCATTCTGGCGTTCGTAGATACAAGAAAACTGTTAAAATTCTTCAGAAACGTCACTTTTGAAGTGTTTTCTTGTACTTTTAAGCCACTCAGATACCCTACGGGCTCGGAAAGTGCAACGAAACCATCAAATTTTAGCTAGAAACTGTATTTTTGTCGATTTTTATTGAATTTGAACTATATTTCAACTTTTTTTGATGGTTCTGAGCCACCAAACACACTTAAAGCATGCAGAATCGACTCAGAATAGGAAAAGGAGACGTTTAGGTCAATTTTATGCATTCTGGCGTTCGTAGATACAAGAAAACTGTTAAAATTCTTCAGAAACGTCACTTTTGAAGTGTTTTCTTGTACTTTTAAGCCACTCAGATACCCTACGGGCTCGGAAAGTGCAACGAAACCATCAAATTTTAGCTGGAAACTGTATTTTTGTCGATTTTTATTGAATTTGAACTATATTTCAAAGTTTTTTGATGGTTCTGAGCCACCAAACACACTTAAAGCATGCAGAATCGACTCAGAATAGGAAAAGGAGACGTTTAGGTCAATTTTATGCATTCTGGCGTTCGTAGATACAAGAAAACTGTTAAAATTCTTCAGAAACGTCACTTTTGAAGTGTTTTCTTGTACTTTTAAGCCACTCAGATACCCTGCGGGCTCGGAAAGTGCAACGAAACCATCAAATTTTAGCTGGAAACTGTATTTTTGTCGATTTTTATTGAATTTGAACTATATTTCAAAGTTTTTTGATGGTTCTGAGCCACCAAACACACTTAAAGCATGCAGAATCGACTCAGAATAGGAAAAGGAGACGTTTAGGTCAATTTTATGCATTCTGGCGTTCGTAGATACAAGAAAACTGTTAAAATTCTTCAGAAACGTCACTTTTGAAGTGTTTTCTTGTACTTTTAAGCCACTCAGATACCCTGCGGGCTCGGAAAGTGCAACGAAACCATCAAATTTTAGCTAGAAACTGTATTTTTGTCGATTTTTATTCAATTTGAACTATATTTCAACGTTTTTTGATGGTTCTGAGCCACCAAACACACTTAAAGCATGCAGAATCGACTCAGAATAGGAAAAGGAGACGTTTAGGTCAATTTTATGCATTCTGGCGTTCGTAGATACAAGAAAACTGTTAAAATTCTTCAGAAACGTCACTTTTGAAGTGTTTTCTTGTACTTTTAAGCCACTCAGATACCCTACGGGCTCGGAAAGTGCAACGAAACCATCAAATTTTAGCTAGAAACTGTATTTTTGTCGATTTTTATTGAATTTGAACTATATTTCAACTTTTTTTGATGGTTCTGAGCCACCAAACACACTTAAAGCATGCAGAATCGACTCAGAATAGGAAAAGGAGACGTTTAGGTCAATTTTATGCATTCTGGCGTTCGTAGATACAAGAAAACTGTTAAAATTCTTCAGAAACGTCACTTTTGAAGTGTTTTCTTGTACTTTTAAGCCACTCAGATACCCTACGGGCTCGGAAAGTGCAACGAAACCATCAAATTTTAGCTAGAAACTGTATTTTTGTCGATTTTTATTGAATTTGAACTATATTTCAACGTTTTTTGATGGTTCTGAGCCACCAAACACACTTAAAGCATGCAGAATCGACTCAGAATAGGAAAAGGAGACGTTTAGGTCAATTTTATGCATTCTGGCGTTCGTAGATACAAGAAAACTGTTAAAATTCTTCAGAAACGTCACTTTTGAAGTGTTTTCTTGTACTTTTAAGCCACTCAGATACCCTACGGGCTCGGAAAGTGCAACGAAACCATCAAATTTTAGCTGGAAACTGTATTTTTGTCGATTTTTATTGAATTTGAACTATATTTCAACGTTTTTTGATGGTTCTGAGCCACCAAACACACTTAAAGCATGCAGAATCGACTCAGAATAGGAAAAGGAGACGTTTAGGTCAATTTTATGCATTCTGGCGTTCGTAGATACAAGAAAACTGTTAAAATTCTTCAGAAACGTCACTTTTGAAGTGTTTTCTTGTACTTTTAAGCCGCTCAGATACCCTGCGGGCTCGGAAAGTGCAACGAAACCATCAAATTTTAGCTAGAAACTGTATTTTTGTCGATTTTGATTGAATTTGAACTATATTTCAACGTTTTTTGATGGTTCTGAGCCACCAAACACACTTAAAGCATGCAGAATCGACTCAGAATAGGAAAAGGAGACGTTTAGGTCAATTTTATGCATTCTGGCGTTCGTAGATACAAGAAAACTGTTAAAATTCTTCAGAAACGTCACTTTTGAAGTGTTTTCTTGTACTTTTAAGCCACTCAGATACCCTACGGGCTCGGAAAGTGCAACGAAACCATCAAATTTTAGCTGGAAACTGTATTTTTGTCGATTTTTATTGAATTTGAAGTATATTTCAAAGTTTTTTGATGGTTCTGAGCCACCAAACACACTTAAAGCATGCAGAATCGACTCAGAATAGGAAAAGGAGACGTTTAGGTCAATTTTATGCATTCTGGCGTTCGTAGATACAAGAAAACTGTTAAAATTCTTCAGAAACGTCACTTTTGAAGTGTTTTCTTGTACTTTTAAGCCACTCAGATACCCTGCGGGCTCGGAAAGTGCAACGAAACCATCAAATTTTAGCTAGAAACTGTATTTTTGTCGATTTTTATTGAATTTGAACTATATTTCAACGTTTTTTGATGGTTCTGAGCCACCAAACACACTTAAAGCATGCAGAATCGACTCAGAATAGGAAAAGGAGACGTTTAGGTCAATTTTATGCATTCTGGCGTTCGTAGATACAAGAAAACTGTTAAAATTCTTCAGAAACGTCACTTTTGAAGTGTTTTCTTGTACTTTTAAGCCACTCAGATACCCTACGGGCTCGGAAAGTGCAACGAAACCATCAAATTTTAGCTAGAAACTGTATTTTTGTCGATTTTTATTGAATTTGAACTATATTTCAACGTTTTTTGATGGTTCTGAGCCACCAAACACACTTAAAGCATGCAGAATCGACTCAGAATAGGAAAAGGAGACGTTTAGGTCAATTTTATGCATTCTGGCGTTCGTAGATACAAGAAAACTGTTAAAATTCTTCAGAAACGTCACTTTTGAAGTGTTTTCTTGTACTTTTAAGCCACTCAGATACCCTACGGGCTCGGAAAGTGCAACGAAACCATCAAATTTTAGCTGGAAACTGTATTTTTGTCGATTTATATTGAATTTGAACTATATTTCA
This sequence comes from Zophobas morio, assembly GCF_036711695.1. Taxonomy (NCBI): domain Eukaryota; kingdom Metazoa; phylum Arthropoda; class Insecta; order Coleoptera; family Tenebrionidae; genus Zophobas; species Zophobas morio. The sequence goes on from NW_026972843.1 coordinate 57,880, forward strand.
ACGTTTTTTGATGGTTCTGAGCCACCAAACACACTTAAAGCATGCAGAATCGACTCAGAATAGGAAAAGGAGACGTTTAGGTCAATTTTATGCATTCTGGCGTTCGTAGATACAAGAAAACTGTTAAAATTCTTCAGAAACGTCACTTTTGAAGTGTTTTCTTGTACTTTTAAGCCACTCAGATACCCTACGGGCTCGGAAAGTGCAACGAAACCATCAAATTTTAGCTAGAAACTGTATTTTTGTCAATTTTTATTGAATTTGAACTATATTTCAAAGTTTTTTGATGGTTCTGAGCCACCAAACACACTTAAAGCATGCAGAATCGACTCAGAATAGGAAAAGGAGACGTTTAGGTCAATTTTATGCATTCTGGCGTTCGTAGATACAAGAAAACTGTTAAAATTCTTCAGAAACGTCACTTTTGAAGTGTTTTCTTGTAATTTTAAGCCACTCAGATACCCTACGGGCTCGGAAAGTGCAACGAAACCATCAAATTTTTGCTAGAAACTGTACTTTTGTCAATTTTTATTGAATTTGAACTGTATTTCAACGTTTTTTGATGGTTCTGAGCCACCAAACACACTTAAAGCATGCAGAATCGACTCAGAATAGGAAAAGGAGACGTTTAGGTCAATTTTATGCATTCTGGCGTTCGTAGATACAAGAAAACTGTTAAAATTCTTCAGAAACGTCACTTTTGAAGTGTTTTCTTGTACTTTTAAGCCACTCAGATACCCTACGGGCTCGGAAAGTGCAACGAAACCATCAAATTTTAGCTAGAAACTGTATTTTTGTCGATTTTTATTGAATTTGAACTATATTTCAACGTTTTTTGATGGTTCTGAGCCACCAAACACACTTAAAGCATGCAGAATCGACTCAGAATAGGAAAAGGAGACGTTTAGGTCAATTTTATGCATTCTGGCGTTCGTATATACAAGAAAACTGTTAAAATTCTTCAGAAACGTCACTTTTGAAGTGTTTTCTTGTACTTTTAAGCCACTCAGATACCCTACGGGCTCGGAAAGTGCAACGAAACCATCAAATTTTAGCTAGAAACTGTATTTTTGTCGATTTTTATTGAATTTGAACTATATTTCAACGTTTTTTGATGGTTCTGAGCCACCAAACACACTTAAAGCATGCAGAATCGACTCAGAATAGGAAAAGGAGACGTTTAGGTCAATTTTATGCATTCTGGCGTTCGTAGATACAAGAAAACTGTTAAAATTCTTCAGAAACGTCACTTTTGAAGTGTTTTCTTGTACTTTTAAGCCACTCAGATACCCTACGGGCTCGGAAAGTGCAACGAAACCATCAAATTTTAGCTAGAAACTGTATTTTTGTCGATTTTTATTGAATTTGAACTATATTTCAACGTTTTTTGATGGTTCTGAGCCACCAAACACACTTAAAGCATGCAGAATCGACTCAGAATAGGAAAAGGAGACGTTTAGGTCAATTTTATGCATTCTGGCGTTCGTAGATACAAGAAAACTGTTAAAATTCTTCAGAAACGTCACTTTTGAAGTGTTTTCTTGTACTTTTAAGCCACTCAGATACCCTACGGGCTCGGAAAGTGCAACGAAACCATCAAATTTTAGCTAGAAACTGTATTTTTGTCAATTTTTATTGAATTTGAACTATATTTCAAAGTTTTTTGATGGTTCTGAGCCACCAAACACACTTAAAGCATGCAGAATCGACTCAGAATAGGAAAAGGAGACGTTTAGGTCAATTTTATGCATTCTGGCGTTCGTAGATACAAGAAAACTGTTAAAATTCTTCAGAAACGTCACTTTTGAAGTGTTTTCTTGTAATTTTAAGCCACTCAGATACCCTACGGGCTCGGAAAGTGCAACGAAACCATCAAATTTTTGCTAGAAACTGTACTTTTGTCAATTTTTATTGAATTTGAACTATATTTCAACGTTTTTTGATGGTTCTGAGCCACCAAACACACTTAAAGCATGCAGAATCGACTCAGAATAGGAAAAGGAGACGTTTAGGTCAATTTTATGCATTCTGGCGTTCGTAGATACAAGAAAACTGTTAAAATTCTTCAGAAACGTCACTTTTGAAGTGTTTTCTTGTACTTTTAAGCCACTCAGATACCCTACGGGCTCGGAAAGTGCAACGAAACCATCAAATTTTAGCTAGAAACTGTATTTTTGTCGATTTTTATTGAATTTGAACTATATTTCAACGTTTTTTGATGGTTCTGAGCCACCAAACACACTTAAAGCATGCAGAATCGACTCAGAATAGGAAAAGGAGACGTTTAGGTCAATTTTATGCATTCTGGCGTTCGTATATACAAGAAAACTGTTAAAATTCTTCAGAAACGTCACTTTTGAAGTGTTTTCTTGTACTTTTAAGCCACTCAGATACCCTACGGGCTCGGAAAGTGCAACGAAACCATCAAATTTTAGCTAGAAACTGTATTTTTGTCGATTTTTATTGAATTTGAACTATATTTCAACGTTTTTTGATGGTTCTGAGCCACCAAACACACTTAAAGCATGCAGAATCGACTCAGAATAGGAAAAGGAGACGTTTAGGTCAATTTTATGCATTCTGGCGTTCGTAGATACAAGAAAACTGTTAAAATTCTTCAGAAACGTCACTTTTGAAGTGTTTTCTTGTACTTTTAAGCCACTCAGATACCCTACGGGCTCGGAAAGTGCAACGAAACCATCAAATTTTAGCTAGAAACTGTATTTTTGTCGATTTTTATTGAATTTGAACTATATTTCAACGTTTTTTGATGGTTCTGAGCCACCAAACACACTTAAAGCATGCAGAATCGACTCAGAATAGGAAAAGGAGACGTTTAGGTCAATTTTATGCATTCTGGCGTTCGTAGATACAAGAAAACTGTTAAAATTCTTCAGAAACGTCACTTTTGAAGTGTTTTCTTGTACTTTTAAGCCACTCAGATACCCTACGGGCTCGGAAAGTGCAACGAAACCATCAAATTTTAGCTAGAAACTGTATTTTTGTCAATTTTTATTGAATTTGAACTATATTTCAAAGTTTTTTGATGGTTCTGAGCCACCAAACACACTTAAAGCATGCAGAATCGACTCAGAATAGGAAAAGGAGACGTTTAGGTCAATTTTATGCATTCTGGCGTTCGTAGATACAAGAAAACTGTTAAAATTCTTCAGAAACGTCACTTTTGAAGTGTTTTCTTGTAATTTTAAGCCACTCAGATACCCTACGGGCTCGGAAAGTGCAACGAAACCATCAAATTTTTGCTAGAAACTGTACTTTTGTCAATTTTTATTGAATTTGAACTATATTTCAACGTTTTTTGATGGTTCTGAGCCACCAAACACACTTAAAGCATGCAGAATCGACTCAGAATAGGAAAAGGAGACGTTTAGGTCAATTTTATGCATTCTGGCGTTCGTAGATACAAGAAAACTGTTAAAATTCTTCAGAAACGTCACTTTTGAAGTGTTTTCTTGTACTTTTAAGCCACTCAGATACCCTACGGGCTCGGAAAGTGCAACGAAACCATCAAATTTTAGCTAGAAACAGTATTTTTGTCGATTTTTATTGAATTTGAACTATATTTCAACGTTTTTTGATGGTTCTGAGCCACCAAACACACTTAAAGCATGCAGAATCGACTCAGAATAGGAAAAGGAGACGTTTAGGTCAATTTTATGCATTCTGGCGTTCGTAGATACAAGAAAACTGTTAAAATTCTTCAGAAACGTCACTTTTGAAGTGTTTTCTTGTACTTTTAAGCCACTCAGATACCCTACGGGCTCGGAAAGTGCAACGAAACCATCAAATTTTAGCTAGAAACTGTATTTTTGTCGATTTTTATTGAATTTGAACTATATTTCAACGTTTTTTGATGGTTCTGAGCCACCAAACACACTTAAAGCATGCAGAATCGACTCAGAATAGGAAAAGGAGACGTTTAGGTCAATTTTATGCATTCTGGCGTTCGTAGATACAAGAAAACTGTTAAAATTCTTCAGAAACGTCACTTTTGAAGTGTTTTCTTGTACTTTTAAGCCACTCAGATACCCTACGGGCTCGGAAAGTGCAACGAAACCATCAAATTTTAGCTAGAAACTGTATTTTTGTCAATTTTTATTGAATTTGAACTATATTTCAAAGTTTTTTGATGGTTCTGAGCCACCAAACACACTTAAAGCATGCAGAATCGACTCAGAATAGGAAAAGGAGACGTTTAGGTCAATTTTATGCATTCTGGCGTTCGTAGATACAAGAAAACTGTTAAAATTCTTCAGAAACGTCACTTTTGAAGTGTTTTCTTGTAATTTTAAGCCACTCAGATACCCTACGGGCTCGGAAAGTGCAACGAAACCATCAAATTTTTGCTAGAAACTGTACTTTTGTCAATTTTTATTGAATTTGAACTATATTTCAACGTTTTTTGATGGTTCTGAGCCACCAAACACACTTAAAGCATGCAGAATCGACTCAGAATAGGAAAAGGAGACGTTTAGGTCAATTTTATGCATTCTGGCGTTCGTAGATACAAGAAAACTGTTAAAATTCTTCAGAAACGTCACTTTTGAAGTGTTTTCTTGTACTTTTAAGCCACTCAGATACCCTACGGGCTCGGAAAGTGCAACGAAACCATCAAATTTTAGCTAGAAACAGTATTTTTGTCGATTTTTATTGAATTTGAACTATATTTCAACGTTTTTTGATGGTTCTGAGCCACCAAACACACTTAAAGCATGCAGAATCGACTCAGAATAGGAAAAGGAGACGTTTAGGTCAATTTTATGCATTCTGGCGTTCGTAGATACAAGAAAACTGTTAAAATTCTTCAGAAACGTCACTTTTGAAGTGTTTTCTTGTAATTTTAAGCCACTCAGATACCCTACGGGCTCGGAAAGTGCAACGAAACCATCAAATTTTTGCTAGAAACTGTACTTTTGTCAATTTTTATTGAATTTGAACTATATTTCAACGTTTTTTGATGGTTCTGAGCCACCAAACACACTTAAAGCATGCAGAATCGACTCAGAATAGGAAAAGGAGACGTTTAGGTCAATTTTATGCATTCTGGCGTTCGTAGATACAAGAAAACTGTTAAAATTCTTCAGAAACGTCACTTTTGAAGTGTTTTCTTGTACTTTTAAGCTACTCAGATACCCTACGGGCTCGGAAAGTGCAACGAAACCATCAAATTTTAGCTAGAAACAGTATTTTTGTCGATTTTTATTGAATTTGAACTATATTTCAACGTTTTTTGATGGTTCTGAGCCACCAAACACACTTAAAGCATGCAGAATCGACTCAGAATAGGAAAAGGAGACGTTTAGGTCAATTTTATGCATTCTGGCGTTCGTAGATACAAGAAAACTGTTAAAATTCTTCAGAAACGTCACTTTTGAAGTGTTTTCTTGTACTTTTAAGCCACTCAGATACCCTACGGGCTCGGAAAGTGCAACGAAACCATCAAATTTTAGCTAGAAACTGTATTTTTGTCGATTTTTATTGAATTTGAACTATATTTCAACGTTTTTTGATGGTTCTGAGCCACCAAACACACTTAAAGCATGCAGAATCGACTCAGAATAGGAAAAGGAGACGTTTAGGTCAATTTTATGCATTCTGGCGTTCGTAGATACAAGAAAACTGTTAAAATTCTTCAGAAACGTCACTTTTGAAGTGTTTTCTTGTACTTTTAAGCCACTCAGATACCCTACGGGCTCGGAAAGTGCAACGAAACCATCAAATTTTAGCTAGAAACTGTATTTTTGTCGATTTTTATTGAATTTGAACTATATTTCAACGTTTTTTGATGGTTCTGAGCCACCAAACACACTTAAAGCATGCAGAATCGACTCAGAATAGGAAAAGGAGACGTTTAGGTCAATTTTATGCATTCTGGCGTTCGTAGATACAAGAAAACTGTTAAAATTCTTCAGAAACGTCACTTTTGAAGTGTTTTCTTGTACTTTTAAGCCACTCAGATACCCTACGGGCTCGGAAAGTGCAACGAAACCATCAAATTTTAGCTAGAAACTGTATTTTTGTCGATTTTTATTGAATTTGAACTATATTTCAACGTTTTTTGATGGTTCTGAGCCACCAAACACACTTAAAGCATGCAGAATCGACTCAGAATAGGAAAAGGAGACGTTTAGGTCAATTTTATGCATTCTGGCGTTCGTAGATACAAGAAAACTGTTAAAATTCTTCAGAAACGTCACTTTTGAAGTGTTTTCTTGTACTTTTAAGCCACTCAGATACCCTACGGGCTCGGAAAGTGCAACGAAACCATCAAATTTTAGCTAGATACTGTATTTTTGTCAATTTTTATTGAATTTGAACTATATTTCAACGTTTTTTGATGGTTCTGATCCACCAAACACACTTAAAGCATGCAGAATCGACTCAGAATAGGAAAAGGAGACGTTTAGGTCAATTTTATGCATTCTGGCGTTCGTAGATACAAGAAAACTGTTAAAATTCTTCAGAAACGTCACTTTTGAAGTGTTTTCTTGTAATTTTAAGCCACTCAGATACCCTACGGGCTCGGAAAGTGCAACGAAACCATCAAATTTTTGCTAGAAACTGTACTTTTGTCAATTTTTATTGAATTTGAACTATATTTCAACGTTTTTTGATGGTTCTGAGCCACCAAACACACTTAAAGCATGCAAAATCGACTCAGAATAGGAAAAGGAGACGTTTAGGTCAATTTTATGCATTCTGGCGTTCGTAGATACAAGAAAACTGTTAAAATTCTTCAGAAACGTCACTTTTGAAGTGTTTTCTTGTACTTTTAAGCCACTCAGATACCCTACGGGCTCGGAAAGTGCAACGAAACCATCAAATTTTAGCTAGAAACTGTATTTTTGTCGATTTTTATTGAATTTGAACTATATTTCAACGTTTTTTGATGGTTCTGAGCCACCAAACACACTTAAAGCATGCAGAATCGACTCAGAATAGGAAAAGGAGACGTTTAGGTCAATTTTATGCATTCTGGCGTTCGTAGATACAAGAAAACTGTTAAAATTCTTCAGAAACGTCACTTTTGAAGTGTTTTCTTGTACTTTTAAGCCACTCAGATACCCTACGGGCTCGGAAAGTGCAACGAAACCATCAAATTTTAGCTAGAAACTGTATTTTTGTCGATTTTTATTGAATTTGAACTATATTTCAACGTTTTTTGATGGTTCTGAGCCACCAAACACACTTAAAGCATGCAGAATCGACTCAGAATAGGAAAAGGAGACGTTTAGGTCAATTTTATGCATTCTGGCGTTCGTAGATACAAGAAAACTGTTAAAATTCTTCAGAAACGTCACTTTTGAAGTGTTTTCTTGTACTTTTAAGCCACTCAGATACCCTACGGGCTCGGAAAGTGCAACTAAACCATCAAATTTTAGCTAGAAACTGTATTTTTGTCGATTTTTATTGAATTTGAACTATATTTCAACGTTTTTTGATGGTTCTGAGCCACCAAACACACTTAAAGCATGCAGAATCGACTCAGAATAGGAAAAGGAGACGTTTAGGTCAATTTTATGCATTCTGGCGTTCGTAGATACAAGAAAACTGTTAAAATTCTTCAGAAACGTCACTTTTGAAGTGTTTTCTTGTACTTTTAAGCCACTCAGATACCCTACGGGCTCGGAAAGTGCAACGAAACCATCAAATTTTAGCTAGAAACTGTATTTTTGTCGATTTTTATTGAATTTGAACTATATTTCAACGTTTTTTGATGGTTCTGAGCCACCAAACACACTTAAAGCATGCAGAATCGACTCAGAATAGGAAAAGGAGACGTTTAGGTCAATTTTGTGCATTCTGGCGTTCGTAGATACAAGAAAACTGTTAAAATTCTTCAGAAACGTCACTTTTGAAGTGTTTTCTTGTACTTTTAAGCCACTCAGATACCCTACGGGCTCGGAAAGTGCAACGAAACCATCAAATTTTAGCTAGAAACTGTATTTTTGTCGATTTTTATTGAATTTGAACTATATTTAAACGTTTTTTGATGGTTCTGAGCCACCAAACACACTTAAAGCATGCAGAATCGACTCAGAATAGGAAAAGGAGACGTTTAGGTCAATTTTATGCATTCTGGCGTTCGTAGATACAAGAAAACTGTTAAAATTCTTCAGAAACGTCACTTTTGAAGTGTTTTCTTGTACTTTTAAGCCACTCAGATACCCTACGGGCTCGGAAAGTGCAACGAAACCATCAAATTTTAGCTAGAAACTGTATTTTTGTCGATTTTTATTGAATTTGAACTATATTTCAACGTTTTTTGATGGTTCTGAGCCACCAAACACACTTAAAGCATGCAGAATCGACTCAGAATAGGAAAAGGAGACGTTTAGGTCAATTTTATGCATTCTGGCGTTCGTAGATACAAGAAAACTGTTAAAATTCTTCAGAAACGTCACTTTTGAAGTGTTTTCTTGTACTTTTAAGCCACTCAGATACCCTACGGGCTCGGAAAGTGCAACGAAACCATCAAATTTTAGCTAGAAACTGTATTTTTGTCGATTTTTATTGAATTTGAACTATATTTCAACGTTTTTTGATGGTTCTGAGCCACCAAACACACTTAAAGCATGCAGAATCGACTCAGAATAGGAAAAGGAGACGTTTAGGTCAATTTTATGCATTCTGGCTTTCGTAGATACAAGAAAACTGTTAAAATTCTTCAGAAACGTCACTTTTGAAGTGTTTTCTTGTACTTTTAAGCCACTCAGATACCCTACGGGCTCGGAAAGTGCAACGAAACCATCAAATTTTAGCTAGAAACTGTATTTTTGTCGATTTTTATTGAATTTGAACTATATTTCAACGTTTTTTGATGGTTCTGAGCCACCAAACACACTTAAAGCATGCAGAATCGACTCAGAATAGGAAAAGGAGACGTTTAGGTCAATTTTATGCATTCTGGCGTTCGTAGATACAAGAAAACTGTTAAAATTCTTCAGAAACGTCACTTTTGAAGTGTTTTCTTGTACTTTTAAGCCACTCAGATACCCTACGGGCTCGGAAAGTGCAACGAAACCATCAAATTTTAGCTAGAAACTGTATTTTTGTCGATTTTTATTGAATTTGAACTATATTTCAACGTTTTTTGATGGTTCTGAGCCACCAAACACACTTAAAGCATGCAGAATCGACTCAGAATAGGAAAAGGAGACGTTTAGGTCAATTTTATGCATTCTGGCGTTCGTAGATACAAGAAAACTGTTAAAATTCTTCAGAAACGTCACTTTTGAAGTGTTTTCTTGTACTTTTAAGCCACTCAGATACCCTACGGGCTCGGAAAGTGCAACGAAACCATCAAATTTTAGCTAGAAACTGTATTTTTGTCGATTTTTATTGAATTTGAACTATATTTCAACGTTTTTTGATGGTTCTGAGCCACCAAACACACTTAAAGCATGCAGAAACGACTCAGAATAGGAAAAGGAGACGTTTAGGTCAATTTTATGCATTCTGGCGTTCGTAGATACAAGAAAACTGTTAAAATTCTTCAGAAACGTCACTTTTGAAGTGTTTTCTTGTACTTTTAAGCCACTCAGATACCCTACGGGCTCGGAAAGTGCAACGAAACCATCAAATTTTAGCTAGAAACTGTATTTTTGTCGATTTTTATTGAATTTGAACTATATTTCAACGTTTTTTGATGGTTCTGAGCCACCAAACACACTTAAAGCATGCAGAATCGACTCAGAATAGGAAAAGGAGACGTTTAGGTCAATTTTATGCATTCTGGCGTTCGTAGATACAAGAAAACTGTTAAAATTCTTCAGAAACGTCACTTTCGAAGTGTTTTCTTGTACTTTTAAGCCACTCAGATACCCTACGGGCTCGGAAAGTGCAACGAAACCATCAAATTTTAGCTAGAAACTGTATTTTTGTCGATTTTTATTGAATTTGAACTATATTTCAACGTTTTTTGATGGTTCTGAGCCACCAAACACACTTAAAGCATGCAGAATCGACTCAGAATAGGAAAAGGAGACGTTTAGGTCAATTTTATGCATTCTGGCGTTCGTAGATACAAGAAAACTGTTAAAATTCTTCAGAAACGTCACTTTTGAAGTGTTTTCTTGTACTTTTAAGCCACTCAGATACCCTACGGGCTCGGAAAGTGCAACGAAACCATCAAATTTTAGCTAGAAACTGTATTTTTGTCGATTTTTATTGAATTTGAACTATATTTCAACGTTTTTTGATGGTTCTGAGCCACCAAACACACTTAAAGCATGCAGAATCGACTCAGAATAGGAAAAGGAGACGTTTAGGTCAATTTTATGCATTCTGGCGTTCGTAGATACAAGAAAACTGTTAAAATTCTTCAGAAACGTCACTTTTGAAGTGTTTTCTTGTACTTTTAAGCCACTCAGATACCCTACGGGCTCGGAAAGTGCAACGAAACCATCAAATTTTAGCTAGAAACTGTATTTTTGTCGATTTTTATTGAATTTGAACTATATTTCAACGTTTTTTGATGGTTCTGAGCCACCAAACACACTTAAAGCATGCAGAATCGACTCAGAATAGGAAAAGGAGACGTTTAGGTCAATTTTATGCATTCTGGCGTTCGTAGATACAAGAAAACTGTTAAAATTCTTCAGAAACGTCACTTTTGAAGTGTTTTCTTGTACTTTTAAGCCACTCAGATACCCTACGGGCTCGGAAAGTGCAACGAAACCATCAAATTTTAGCTAGAAACTGTATTTTTGTCGATTTTTATTGAATTTGAACTATATTTCAATGTTTTTTGATGGTTCTGAGCCACCAAACACACTTAAAGCATGCAGAATCGACTCAGAATAGGAAAAGGAGACGTTTAGGTCAATTTTATGCATTCTGGCGTTCGTAGATACAAGAAAACTGTTAAAATTCTTCAGAAACGTCACTTTTGAAGTGTTTTCTTGTACTTTTAAGCCACTCAGATACCCTACGGGCTCGGAAAGTGCAACGAAACCATCAAATTTTAGCTAGAAACTGTATTTTTGTCGATTTTTATTGAATTTGAACTATATTTCAACGTTTTTTGATGGTTCTGAGCCACCAAACACACTTAAAGCATGCAGAATCGACTCAGAATAGGAAAAGGAGACGTTTAGGTCAATTTTATGCATTCTGGCGTTCGTAGATACAAGAAAACTGTTAAAATTCTTCAGAAACGTCACTTTTGAAGTGTTTTCTTGTACTTTTAAGCCACTCAGATACCCTACGGGCTCGGAAAGTGCAACGAAACCATCAAATTTTAGCTAGAAACTGTATTTTTGTCGATTTTTATTGAATTTGAACTATATTTCAACGTTTTTTGATGGTTCTGAGCCACCAAACACACTTAAAGCATGCAGAATCGACTCAGAATAGGAAAAGGAGACGTTTAGGTCAATTTTATGCATTCTGGCGTTCGTAGATACAAGAAAACTGTTAAAATTCTTCAGAAACGTCACTTTTGAAGTGTTTTCTTGTACTTTTAAGCCACTCAGATACCCTACGGGCTCGGAAAGTGCAACGAAACCATCAAATTTTAGCTAGAAACTGTATTTTTGTCGATTTTTATTGAATTTGAACTATATTTCAACGTTTTTTGATGGTTCTGAGCCACCAAACACACTTAAAGCATGCAGAATCGACTCAGAATAGGAAAAGGAGACGTTTAGGTCAATTTTATGCATTCTGGCGTTCGTAGATACAAGAAAACTGTTAAAATTCTTCAGAAACGTCACTTTTGAAGTGTTTTCTTGTACTTTTAAGCCACTCAGATACCCTACGGGCTCGGAAAGTGCAACGAAACCATCAAATTTTAGCTAGAAACTGTATTTTTGTCGATTTTTATTGAATTTGAACTATATTTCAACGTTTTTTGATGGTTCTGAGCCACCAAACACACTTAAAGCATGCAGAATCGACTCAGAATAGGAAAAGGAGACGTTTAGGTCAATTTTATGCATTCTGGCGTTCGTAGATACAAGAAAACTGTTAAAATTCTTCAGAAACGTCACTTTTGAAGTGTTTTCTTGTACTTTTAAGCCACTCAGATACCCTACGGGCTCGGAAAGTGCAACGAAACCATCAAATTTTAGCTAGAAACTGTATTTTTGTCGATTTTTATTGAATTTGAACTATATTTCAACGTTTTTTGATGGTTCTGAGCCACCAAACACACTTAAAGCATGCAGAATCGACTCAGAATAGGAAAAGGAGACGTTTAGGTCAATTTTATGCATTCTGGCGTTCGTAGATACAAGAAAACTGTTAAAATTCTTCAGAAACGTCACTTTTGAAGTGTTTTCTTGTACTTTTAAGCCACTCAGATACCCTACGGGCTCGGAAAGTGCAACGAAACCATCAAATTTTAGCTAGGAACTGTATTTTTGTCGATTTTTATTGAATTTGAACTATATTTCAACGTTTTTTGATGGTTCTGAGCCACCAAACACACTTAAAGCATGCAGAATCGACTCAGAATAGGAAAAGGAGACGTTTAGGTCAATTTTATGCATTCTGGCGTTCGTAGATACAAGAAAACTGTTAAAATTCTTCAGAAACTTCATTTTTGAAGTGTTTTCTTGTACTTTTAAGCCACGCAGATACCCTACGGGCTCGGAAAGTGCAACGAAACCATCAAATTTTAGCTAGAAACTGTATTTTTGTCGATTTTTATTGAATTTGAACTATATTTCAACGTTTTTTGTTGGTTCTGAGCCACCAAACACACTTAAAGCATGCAGAATCGACTCAGAATAGGAAAAGGAGACGTTTAGGTCAATTTTATGCATTCTGGCGTTCGTAGATACAAGAAAACTGTTAAAATTCTTCAGAAACGTCACTTTTGAAGTGTTTTCTTGTACTTTTAAGCCACTCAGATACCCTACGGGCTCGGAAAGTGCAACGAAACCATCAAATTTTAGCTAGAAACTGAATTTTTGTCGATTTTTATTGAATTTGAACTATATTTCAACGTTTTTTGATGGTTCTGAGCCACCAAACACACTTAAAGCATGCAGAATCGACTCAGAATAGGAAAAGGAGACGTTTAGGTCAATTTTATGCATTCTGTCGTTCGTAGATACAAGAAGACTGTTAAAATTCTTCAGAAACGTCACTTTTGAAGAGTTTTCTTGTACTTTTAAGCCACTCAGATACCCTACGGCTCGGAAAGTGCAACGAAACCATCAAATTTTAGCTAGAAACTGTATTTTTGTCGATTTTTATTGAATTTGAACTATATTTCAACGTTTTTTGATGGTTCTGAGCCACCAAACATACTTAAAGCATGCAGAATCGACTCAGAATAGGAAAAGGAGACGTTTAGGTCAATTTTATGCATTCTGGCGTTCGTAGATACAAGAAAACTGTTAAAATTCTTCAGAAACGTCACTTTTGAAGTGTTTTCTTGTACTTTTAAGCCACTCAGATACCCTACGGGCTCGGAAAGTGCAAGGAAACCATCAAATTTTAGCTAGAAACTGTATTTTTGTCGATTTTTATTGAATTTGAACTATATTTCAACGTTTTTTGATGGTTCTGAGCCACCAAACACACTTAAAGCATGCAGAATCGACTCAGAATAGGAAAAGGAGACGTTTAGGTCAATTTTATGCATTCTGGCGTTCGTAGATACAAGAAAACTGTTAAAATTCTTCAGAAACGTCACTTTTGAAGTGTTTTCTTGTACTTTTAAGCCACTCAGATACCCTACGGGCTCGGAAAGTGCAACGAAACCATCAAATTTTAGCTAGAAACTGTATTTTTGTCGATTTTTATTGAATTTGAACTATATTTCAACGTTTTTTGATGGTTCTGAGCCACCAAACACACTTAAAGCATGCAGAATCGACTCAGAATAGGAAAAGGAGACGTTTAGGTCAATTTTATGCATTCTGGCGTTCGTAGATACAAGAAAACTGTTAAAATTCTTCAGAAACGTCACTTTTGAAGTGTTTTCTTGTACTTTTAAGCCACTCAGATACCCTACGGGCTCGGAAAGTGCAACGAAACCATCAAATTTTAGCTAGAAACTGTATTTTTGTCGATTTTTATTGAATTTGAACTATATTTCAACGTTTTTTGATGGTTCTGAGCCACCAAACACACTTAAAGCATGCAGAATCGACTCAGACTAGGAAAAGGAGACGTTTAGGTCAATTTTATGCATTCTGGCGTTCGTAAATACAAGAAAACTGTTAAAATTCTTCAGAAACGTCACTTTTGAAGTGTTTTCTTGTACTTTTAAGCCACTCAGATACCCTACGGGCTCGGAAAGTCCAACGAAACCATCAAATTTAGGCTAGAAACTGTATTTTTGTCGATTTTTATTGAATTTGAACTATATTTCAACGTTTTTTGATGGTTCTGAGCCACCAAACACACTTAAAGCATGCAGAATCGACTCAGAATAGGAAAAGGAGACGTTTAGGCCAATTTTATGCATTCTGGCGTTCGTAGATACAAGAAAACTG